>NW_009626161.1:0-24971 GCF_000690535.1 Cariama cristata | reverse complement strand
TCCCTACATACTGCAGTGAGAAGCTGGAAAGTACCAGTTCCAGGACTGCTCATGGAGCCAGCATGTTTTCGTTTCTCACATAGAATGAACGAGGTTTGAATTCGGGGTCGGAGGCCCCTGAGCGGCTCCAGTGCCCGGCTGACGGCCCCTGCGTCTGTGCTGGGGTCCTGGATGTGGGCGTCCTGTGATTCTGCTTCAGGTGATGGACGTGGTCACCAGCGATGGGAATATACTGGCCAGTCGTGCAAACGCATCTGGCACCTGCGTTCTGAAAAAGCCGTTGTAGGTTTGCGGATGAGGGCTTGCTTTGGTCGTACCGCATCTGCGTCGTGGTCCGGTGTGTGAAATGATCCAGTGCAACTGCAGTTCTGGTGTGTGTAAAGCCCAGGACAGACAGTTCTGCTTCCCAGGGAGGCAGACGTGCGAGTTCTGGGTTATGTGGCACTGTCGGTCCTGGTGATGAGGGGAGAGCGTGGGGATCTTGGAGCCCTGGGTGCAACCTGCAGTTCCTCTCAAAGAGGAAACGTACTTTGAGGAAGAAAGTTTCTCTTCCACAGTTTGAGCCTTTCCCCACCATATGGGTAGGTAGGAAGAGTTTGCCAAATGTGTTATAGTTACATAAAAGGTGCAACATCTGACAGATATGAAAAGGGTTATAACAAACGATTCCTTTGCACTCCCTCTCTGAAAAGCTGAACAAAATGATAATACAAAGTCCATCAGATTTTCTTTCCTGTTTACGAGGTCCTTTATGTTAGTGTGGAAACTCCGGCTGTGAGGATGAGCTAACAATGGCTGGATCTATTTGAGAGCTTTCTGCTAGGCAAGTACTATGCTATTTTGAATTACGGTGTTCATTGTGGTTTTATTTGCCATTACTATTAATACTTGTGTATATGTGGGAGATTATTTCCCATATCTCATCTCCATTTCCAGTTCTGCATCTGCTATAACCCAGATATCCTAGAGGCTGCTTGAAGTGCTCAGGGTTTTTTTGTCTCCTTTCTCCCTTTTCTGTCTGTCCCATTTTTAAAGCTGCACTACTTTTCCAAAGGATAAAATGAAGTTAAGAAAAGAAGGAGAGTTGTATTTAGGAGCTGGAGATTATTTTGCTTTACTGGAAATATTTAACCAAGTTGGTGGTTTGGAAATACTTTCATGAGAACTGCTTGAGCTAAAAGTTACTGAGACAAAATTCCATAAAAATAACTGTGAACTCCAGTTTATAACGAAGTCATTGTTGGCAGCCTTCAGTTTAAGAACTTTCCATAGCTGCAAGAAAGGAAGAATTTTGGATTAAAGTGATCTGGATTTTTGGGGGCAATTAAAAGAAAATAAAAAGTTAACATTTGGATTTGAACCCCACTGTGACTAGTTCATTCCCATTCAGTTTTTACTCTGTATCCTTAATAAGAATGACACTAAGGAACAGAGGATGGGAAGAGACACTTTTTTCTTTTTAAAATTGGTTCCGCAGGATGGAAATTTGGCAACAGACATGGAAACTAAGCAAATCTGTTTACAGAACTCTCTGCCTCTCCGTATAATGAAACCAACAAGAAAGGTCAAATAAAGAGAGATTTTAATGGTGAAGCCACACTTTGTTGAAATTTTTCTTTGTGCTGCTTTATTGGTCTTTTTAGCTTGTTGATAAATGCGTTATTTGGTGTAATGTAAATGGAAGGGGCTGGCACTCACCTTGTGTCCTGTGCTCTTCAGAGCTTCTGGCCCCCGATACAAGGAGTCTGGAAGTGGTGATACCGAAGAAGCGGAGGGTGTTACAGATCCTGCTAGGATAGATGTTGGGAGAGAACTTTTCTGAGAGGAGTCGTTGCAGGTTTCAGACATAAATTTAAGGGTTGGGCTGTGGCTAGTGGTAATGCAGGAACACGTGGGAGCAAGTGGAACCAGGTTCCTGTCTCTGACTCCTACAAATCCTTGTTGGGTCTTCTCAGTATCCAGGTGAGTGTACCCCTGCCCTCCGTGGTGTGCTAGCAGGGAACAGCTAGGATGGGAGCCTGGAAGGACACAGTTCCCTGTGCCATTAACTTAATGATCAGCAAAAATGAGCCAATAGGGGGATGGAAATTAGTCTATTAATCTGGTAAAGAATAGTAGAAATTTGCCTAAGATCAAGGAGAAAACCTGGGAGAAGCTGTAACTTGCTGACTCGGGAAATGTTCTGGTGCTATGCGGTTGCCGGCAGTCCCACGCATCTGGCAAACAGCACGCAAATATTTTCAGGTTTTTTATTTTCATACTTTTTGTTCCTCAGTTTAAAAATTGTTAGAAAAATGAGTAGTCTTGTCTTCACTGAAGAGTTACAGGAGGAGAAATTGTTATTGTGCCTGTATCACTTCTTAGTCACATATGGAGCCATATATAAAGGGGAGAGGAAATTCCCTGGCTGTTTGGCTTCAAAATAAGGAAACACTTAGGGGTCTCTCTTTTTTTTTTTTTTTTTTTAAAAGGGAAGGAAAAAAAGGGCAGAAAATTACATTTCTTAGTTCCCTAACATCTTGTCTGCAAAGGTGCAGAATTCATCTATTGCAAGGGTGATACCTACTTCATAATGCGGTATTTACCAATGAGTGAGTTACCTGACTGAGTACAGGCTCTGCGGGAAGGATCAGCTCTCCTTTTACAAAGGGAAATGCCGCCTTTCGAAGTAACTGAAGCCCTTCGAGGGGGTGAATGTGCAAGTGAATAAAAAGATCTGGATGGCATTCAGAGGTCTTTGACAACATTCTTTACCAGAAGGAAGCCAAGCAGCTGTGCATGAAGAAGGGGGGTCATGTCATGGACTAATGCGTGGGTAAAAGATGGGAAGGGTCAGGTAGAAATAAGTGGTCCCTTCTGACAGTTACCAGTGTAGTTGGACTGGTTGGTCTGTTCAACATACAAAAAATATACTGGAAAAAGGGGCTCGTTGCTCGTGTGAGAAAGTTTGCTGATGATACTGACTTGTTCATGGTGGTAAGGTTGAAGTGAGCCGTGAAGAGTTGGAGGAGTGCCTGACATGGCTGCGTGACTGCACAGTAGAAGGGCAGGTAAAATTCAGAGCAGATAAGTGGAAGGGGATCTGCATGGGGAAAAGTAACTGTGATTCCACTAAAAAATGTTGAGCTTTGAGCTGACTGTTACCATGAGTGAGTCAGTTACCAGGTTATCATAAACAGCGATGTAAAACCAGGAACTCATTACTGCATGCTGATCAGAAAAGCAAATCAAATGCTAGGAAATACTAATAAAGGAATAGAGGATTAAACAGACGGCATCCTTGTTGCCACTGTGTAAGTTCATGGCTCACCAGCATCTTGTATAACGTGCAGTTCAGGTCCCTTCAGCTCAGAAACAATACAGTAGGATGGAAAAAATTTGGAGAAACTGACAGTTGTAAGAGATACGGAAAGGCTTATGTACAAAGGCAACTGGGACTCTTGATCCTGGAAAGAAGAGACATTGGAGGATGTCCTTGAGGCCTGCAGTATTACGAGCGATGGGGAGGGGGCCCGCAGGTTCAGTTGTTACCTCTCTCTTCCAACACAAGTCCTAGGAGGCATCACGTAAAGCAAGAGTATAAGCAAACAGAAGAGGTGAGTCTTCTTAAAACACTGTGCCAAAGAATGTTGTATTTGCTGAAAGTTTGCATGGGTCCACCTTCTGACACCACATGCTAAAAAAGAAAAAAAAAATATTCATTTTTTTCCATAATTGCATGTATGCTGTAATGGATAGGTGCACCGTGACACATTAGTGTTTTCCATGGTCTGTTGCAGTTTTGCGTAGCCTTGTATTTCATACAGTAGGTAACTATCGCAAGCCTATAAGGAAAGGTGAGATAAACTCATCTAGCTGAATCAAGGGGCCTCCCTATATGTATAAAATTATTGGCAGCTTTTTTTAATGTGTTGAGGAAGCCTTTTTGGTTTTTCTTATTTAGTCTCCCAGCTTCCTCAGTTACTTAAGAGAATATAGTACCTTACTTGGATTTTAAAAAGCAGTCTTGGATTTAGGTTCTGGTGAATGTCTCCACCATTCCCGTTGTCCCTAGAAAATAACTGTCTCGGTGTGTTTGGGAGCTTCAGTTGCGCACGTAGGAGAAATGCTCTAAGTTACAGCAGTGCAGATTTGTTGGCGGCCCCGGATTGTGACTAAGGCATTATGCCTCTCCAGGCACGCACGTCGCGGTTAAAGAAGGTGAAATTGGGCGTTAGCCCTCAAACGTGGCAGGTTCCTTCTCAATGCATTGCCAGCTTCTTCTGAAGTGGTCCTTCCTTAACCACTGTCACTGAAATACTGGGTCCCAGGTTTGGTGCAAGACGACAGTTGTTGATGCAAAGAAAGCTCAGAGCTCTCTGCCTCAGTATCCTCATCTTAGCAACAGGGCATGGTTGGTTTTCTTGAATATGCCTTTCCTGGTTTTGGAGCGCACGCTACATGTTGCTGAAACAGCAAGTCTTCTGCTGAAAGCAGAGGAATAACGACAGCACCGAAAGCTTTTAGCTGCAAGTCCCCGCACCTCCCCGGGTTGGGTGAGCTGAGTTCCCTTCTTCCCGAGGTCACTTGCCTCAGTAGCACCATACGTTGCATTCGTGTTCGAAGTGTGTGCGCTTGCCTGTGTTGTGTGCACGTTCTGTGTGTTTTACGCCTTCCTCCTCCTCGTCCCCAGTGCCTACACCGTGTTCTGAACCGTCAGTGGGGATGTTAGGGGTCATCCTGGGCAGCCTCATCAGGGAACCGTGGGCTGGCCTCTGTGGCTCAGGCTGGCACGTCCTTGCTCCTGGTGCTATAGCTGCTCTGGGGATTTCCATTTCCCGGACCAGCTGGAGAGCT
This sequence comes from Cariama cristata, assembly GCF_000690535.1. Taxonomy (NCBI): domain Eukaryota; kingdom Metazoa; phylum Chordata; class Aves; order Cariamiformes; family Cariamidae; genus Cariama; species Cariama cristata. Next base: position 20,135 of record NW_009626161.1, on the reverse strand, counting down.
GGAGTGTGCAGGCGTGAGCCTCGGTTGCTCACTGAACCTGGACGAGGGATGTGGTGTTCTACCTAGTGACTCTGCCCGGGGGCATTCCTCGTGGCACGAGACCGCCTTCATTCATCTCTGTTCGGATGGGCACTTCTCTTTTAGGAAACTTCTCTCTCTTACAGCGTTACCTGTCTGTGAGAAGGGCCAGTACCCTTTTTGGTTATGCGGTATCTGCTGTGATACTTTGGTGTGATGGACTTGTGTGTCATGTTTTGCTTCTGAAATGAGACAAATCTGGGGATGGTCTTGAACACAGTTGCAAGAAAGCACAAATACCAAAGTTTAACGGGAGCCCAGGTTTCCTGATGGTAACTTGTTGTGCTAACAGCAGATTCATTTGTTTCCTAATTAATCAGAAAGAATGTTCTTTTTATTTCAGCCATCTGGTGGAGAGCGTGTTGTTTAGCTTCTTGCTACTGCAGATTGGAGCTACACAGGAAAAAGGATGTTTCAACTTCTGTTTTTGGCTTGTTTTTCTAGGTTGAGTCAGTATAGGGCACGTTAAAACATACAGTAGTCAGTTGCAAAGTTCATCTCTCAAGGACTGCAAAAATTTAACTTAAATTGCCTTTCCTGAAAAGACAAGATGATGCTATTGATGGTTTAATTGCTTATTATTACTTGTTTTATTCCGTGAAATCAATTGTCAAGACAAAAGCGAAATTTCCTTAGTGAACTGCAGAATTATTCTAGAATACTGAATTTGTTACCACTTTGTAGAGAACATTCAATGTCGCTTTTACAGTTCTTCTTTGGATTAATGTCAAAAACATATTGCCTGTCACACAATTTGCCGTTGAGTGTGCCATTAGCTTGCTAACTCCTCACAGGGATCTTAAAACATTGCGATTTTTTTTCACCAGAAGTCCCTTCAGCGCAGCCTTTCTCTGGAAGCTATATTGTTCTTGTGGAATATTTTCCAAGGAGCAGTCTGTCCCTATGCGATGTTTACTGTATTTTTGCCTTGCAGCCAGCAGATTTTAGTACAAACTTGCCTGGGGGTGGCCTTGTCCTATTTTCCTCTTAGATGGTTCTGGCATTTATAGAGCTTGGGAGATCATGCTTCTGAATTTTCCAGTCTGAAGAGCTCGAGCCAAAACAGCAGGGGAGATAGCAAACCTGTACGTTGTTTGGCTTACGGCAGCTGGGCCTGTTTTTCCTTTGACCTAAAGCAATGGCAGATTTTCTTGGGGTTTGTGTGGAGGAGGGGGGAGGTGAAGAAGAGGAAAACTGCTTTATCTCTCTGCTCGGAAAAAGCAAACCTTTCCCCCTCCCTCCCTCCCTCCCCCCAGTCCCTGCTTTTGCACCCCTAGCAAAGGTAACTAAATAAACTCCGAGCTACTTTTACATTGCACGTAGAGAGTTTCTTCGTTTATGAATGCTGATTACCAATGAGAAAGGGGACTGCGCTTTCTTTGAATATTGCATTAACATTTTGAGCAACAAGCTCCTCTTACGTTGTAGTACTGTGACGCTCACAGAATGGACTTTATAGCAGAGGACTCGCTGCTTTGCAGTTTTTAGTGACGTTTGATGGCTTCCCACCAACCTGTATTTTCTCCCTTGATGTCTCGGTCAGTGAAAGAAACTCTTGCCAGTTAGAGCCCAGAGCCTCTGCTGGGGAATGAACTTTGGTGAATGAATGTGGGAAAATATGAAATGCCCCACAGATGGGTGGCTGGGAGAGCATAACTGCTCCTGGAGCCTGGCCTTGTGCTCAGAGAGCCTTTGGTATCTGTAACCACTGTCTCTGCAGTCGTCCCCTCTATGTGAGCTTTCCTGTGGAAATAAATTTCACTGTTGCTGCCTTTTAGGTGTCCTAGTCCTATATTTATCAGCAGATGTTTCAGTTAAGTTTTGCGTTTATGCAACAGAAATATTCAGTTGTGCCACAGAGTGAATTTACTCCTAGAGGACCGGTTTTGCATGTGATTATTGGAATCCCGAGCTTGCGAATTCCAGGAGCAGAGGAGAGTTTCCTGAAAAGTTTGTGAGAACAACAGTGAGTGTTGAGGCGTAGTACGTGTTGGAAGTGGAACACAAATTAATACTGCCTCAGTGTGCCAAGCATTTCCAAGGGACTCGAAGTGATTAAAGCAGGCTAAAACCCACCACTTCTCTAAGGATGGATAGGAATTCCTGCTTGTATGTCTACACTAGTGTGGGACAAGCAGGTAACAGATCCTGAGCCTTCTCACCTGAACATAAAGGGAAGGAAAAAATTCATTTTCCTCTATGTTTTAATGTTTTCTTCCTTTATGTTGTTTACTTCGTAGTTTTTCCTTACAGATACATGAGGATCTTCACGATGAGTGTTGCAGGAGAAGCTGTAGTTCTGGCTAGAGAGGACAGTGCAGAAGCTACGTAGCTGCTCCTTCCGCGAGAAAGCTGCTCACCACCTTCGTAGTGCAAAGGCTCACCCAGAATGAGAATTTTCTTAATTGACAACTTTGACAAATTTCCCTCCCCTCCTCTTGTCCCCATTTGCAGCTCTCCGAGTCATTCCGTGATGGATCCAAATCGTGTTTCACCCTAACGGGAAGGTTATTTGGACCTGTAAGTGGATGCAAGCAAGGGGAACGTTAGTCAGGGCCGACCCACGTGAGTGTAAGGGTTTCCCGTTGCGGTAAGAAGGGTCAGCAGAGAGTTGGTGCGGTAGAACCAGCATCTCCAGTCTCTCTTGGCCGTGCAGTGGGAATGCCTCCGACTGTCGGAGCGCGCCAAGAAGGAGCTGAGCCTTTCAAAAAATAGGCTGGCTGCAAAATTGTTCAGTGTGTTATGTAGGCAAGTAGTCCCATTTTGCCTAGCTGTTCTGTATTTATTTTCCTCTCTTCTTTCCACTCAGCATGTCACTGTTGCAGGATGAGGCTTTGATTACTTCATAGATTCGTTTGTTACCTGTCACCTGACGGAAATACCCTCACCGTTGCAAGCTTTGCTCTTTGTGCATAGGGAGGCTCTTGAAATTAGATACATTAAAAAAAAAAAAATTCATTCTGGGGTGATAATTTATCTCATTTTCCTTTAAAAATCACCGCTTTTCAGTGCTGTTTTTATTCATCTAACATGAACTTTTTCTGCTTTTTGTTGCCCTTTGTTCTCCAAATCCCAGTGGGCCGTAGTGAATTCTCATTTCACGTCTTCCCCTTTTTTCAGCGATTGTCCAAACTCTGAAGGCAAAACAGAGACAAAGGACCCTCAGGCTTCTGTGACTGTTCCCTCTAGGACTGTAGCACTACTCCGCATCTCACTTTTGTCACTAAATGTAATAATTCCTATCATTTGTCTTCTGATATTTAATACTTCTACCATTGCCCTTAGGAATAGGTTTCCTTCCCATGTTAAACTTACTCAGGGAGGCTGCAGTCATGATTTAGTGATTTCTCTCTTCTTTTAATGTTCTCAAGAATGTCTTCCTTAACACTAAGTAGCAGACCTGGTAGATTCTTTGCTGGTATTAATTGCTGCATAACCAAGTGCCCTTGAAAGTCAGTTATGTAAATGAGCAGCCTTGAGCTGGCCATAATAATGATGCTGGCTTGTATTTTAATTTAATAATTGAGGAATTGGAACATAAAATGGTTCTTTAAATCTGAAATAGGATAGAGTCATATTCTTTATTAGACAAATTCTAATTGCGTGAACTGTGATATATCGGCAGCGTAACATTTCATTTAGGTGACGCTTTGCACACAGGTGAGCGCTTTAGATACAGTTGTTATTAGGAAAAAGCCTTACATTCGGTTGCCTTAGGTATTTTTAGCTGAATATTTTGAAAGAAATTACTAATTTGTTGTGGCTTTAAAACATCAAGTAGAGCCTTTCTTGAAATATATTCTTTACGTCTGTTTTTTTGCTTTGTAACTTAGTTATCATAAAAATCACAATTCTGCTGTGAAAGTTCCTTGTATTTTTCCTAAAGATGCATCACGCCTGAATCTCTTGGCTTATTGAAAAGTAGGTGAGTTCCGGACAATGGAGAGCAGGTACATCATCCAAATAATTGTTGTGTCTGTTTGGGTAAAGGTTATTTATCGTTACATACGATATATACAAAAATCGGTGAGTGCGAAGTTATTTGCAAATAGAGGCTTGGCACACCTCTTCTGGAATTCGGAAAGGGTTTTCCAGCTCGACTTAGTCATTTTTTCCCAAATGTCTTGGCATGACTGATCACTCAGGAGTGACATATGGTAGAAACATGCTCTAAGGGACAAGTCTCCCGGATGGCGCACAGCACCACACAAGATAGACAGATGGTGGCTTATTCAACCTTGGAAAAATTTTAATCCTACATATTGGCGCGGTGGCCGGGGTGCCGAGAGAGAGGCACACGCATGCCTGTGAAATCTGAGGCAAAACCTTTGTGAGTTTGCTTGCTATTACTGAAAGAACTAGGAAGATTGAGCTGATATTGTACAGCATGAGCATCTGCAAAATTACATGTTCACCATGCTATCCAGAAAGAGTGATGTTCCCTAGAAAAATGGAAATCCTGGAGGTAGCAGAACACTGCAGGGAATAGTTTGCTGAACTCTTCACAGCTGTTTCTAGACTAAAACATGTTTATTCAACAAAGCTGTTGAGTACTTAACTTATCCACCCATAGCTGTTGATTAAGCAAAGTCTCTAATAAGAGAAAGAATATTTTATATTTTTTGTGGTTGTACTCATGTTTCAGGGGTTGCTGTTGGTTTTGTGAAGTGTGTTACCGCTTCATAGCACAGAAACTGTAACCTTTCTCTTAGGTAAGTTCAAACAAAAAGTTACGAATTCCCTGATGCTAAATATAAATTTATAGCAGAAAATGCAAAATGTATGTTACAGTTTTTTTTAAAAAGAAGCAGAGGAACATCAGGAGTTTCACTTTAATATCTTTGTGTTTAAGACAGAGAAGAGAGAGACATAAGATCTGACATGGATAAGTGAATCCTTGGTGTGGCTTGTTGAGACACCTAGGGAGGAACAAAATCTGCTTTGAATTCTTTCTGGAAACTAGGTCGTGATTGACTGCTTGATCTTCTGGAGTCAGTGCCCTGTTCTGTGAGGATTTTGAAAATACTGACCCACTGAGAACACAAAGGATTGCCTGCCAAACCTTTTTTTCCCGATTTTCTTTTTCTTGTAGATCATACTCAATAGTCACGACGAGAAGGAAAAGGAAGAATCTCCTGACTCTCTGGACTTCAAGGATATCATTGTGTTGTATTGGATGAGTTTAAACTAGACAAGACTTCTTTCTGAAACACTTCCATAAAGGTAAATGTAATTCAAACAAATTAGTCTTTTGCCAGTAGAGGAATATGTTGGTCAAATTAGTCTTATGCCAGTAACATTTCAGCCATACTGTACCACAACACCATGACCTTTTTGATGCATATTTTATAGCAATAATATATATATGTATGTGCTGATGTGTGTGTATAGATACGTGGATATATAGATATATGTAGATACACCTAGCTATAGCTAAACCTACTAGTAATTTTTAGATGTTGGAAGATTTTGATTTGTTAGCCCTGGTATTTTTTATGGAAATATTTTGGTATCGAGGAATTCTGTTCGGTGAAGAAGGTGGGGGAGGAAGAGGGAGAGAAGTGAGACGCCCAGAGTAGCCAGCGTATTGGTCATTATTTGCCTGGATGTGGAAGACACAGTTAATATTTCTGTTCTGCCTAATGAGAAAAATGACTTGAAAACGAGATCCTAGCTGCTGAACTAGAAAGTCAAATGGCTTGTTCAGCATTGAGTGACACATACTTTTGAAATATGGTGCAGTATAAGAGACACAGAGAGAGCTGCGAAGAGAGAGACTAGTTCAGTAACCTGTTGCTTAGGATATGCATTGAAGAAGTAAGAGATGTCAAATTCTTGCTTTCAGCTGAGCATGCTCTTGTGTAATACAGCGATGTGCTTACTTTTGGGCTGGTGAAAATAAACATTCACTCTTCCTGACGATGTGAGTACCTTTCAGGTACTTATTTTCTTGTCACCCTTTTTTTTTCTTTTGCTGTGCTCCATTGTGAGAAGTGGTGACCGTATCATAGCCAGACCTGAAGGCCTGCAGTAATTACTGCAGAACTAGTGGTCTCTTTCTGATTTTGTTTTTTTTCATCTACTATAACTAATTATTACAGGATTTAGTCAATGAAAATGTTAATCATTAGATTTTGTGCCCAAGTGCACAGCAAAATATGACAGACATCAGTTTACTCTCTGCGTGGACCCTACAAGAGTTTCTTACACACTGGACAGAAGGCGTGGGCGTTTCGGTGGCCCATGCAGCCCCCTGTGACAGAGTCCTGCCTTGCTGTCACGAAGCATGCCTGTGGGCCTTCCGAACATCGTTTATTTGTGAGAAAGAGAGCTACAGTCTGGCGAGATGATTAAAATTCTGCAGATCCACAGCTGACACCTTTTTGACCCAGATCGGAAGTTCAGACTCGGAAGTACTTCAGTCCCTTGGAATTTTAAATCATGCTTCATAGAATTGCTGTTCTTGTAATTTATAGGCTAAGCGTGATCATATCATCATTGATTCGCTGAACGTCAGTGTGTGTGAATCAGCCATCTGCTGTCAGGGTTGAGTCTTGTATCTCCCTGGCCAGTGACGGTGGAGGTCATTAAGCCATGATGACTCGCTCTCAGATGGGAATGGTTCAAGGTAAAATAACAGGGCTGTGTCCAAAAAAAGCCACTTTTCTTCAGCCTACTGGTGGTAATGACATTTGGAGGACTGAAATGGAGAAAGAGGAATTGTAATAGAGAAATGAAGACTGTGAAGACAGAGATGTGAAAGGTTTGGATGTTTGAGAGGAGCAAAGGCTGGCTTTTGTAGCGGGATTTTTGAGTTAATTATGGAACAAGATGAGGAATGGGGAAACTGTCTACACAGGAGAGAAGCAGCCTTCAGGATTTGGAAGAGAAGCTGCATGTTTTGTTTTGGTTTGGTTTTTTAGAGAGCCCTCATCCTTATAAAAGGCATGTAGTCTTATTTTATTTTGTCTAGACTTGTGTACCTTGTGCCCTTCCCAAGTGGAGAGTGGTTGGGTATTTTGGAACTCATACAAAGCTTGTGCATGTTTTGCTTCAGCCACCGAATGTCCTGGAAACCCAGCATACCCACAAGGTTTGATCCTTGTGTTAAACTTGTTGTGGAGTCTGAGCAGGATATGATGGGGTCCTGTGCCATGTTTCTCTGCCAGGTCCTGTTTCTTTGGAGACATGGTAATCAATACCAAAAAGATCTATTGCAGAAACTGAGAAGAAGATTTGACAGGAGATGACTGATCCAACCCAAAGGAGACCAAAGGTGGTTAAGAAAGGACAGGCACAGCTATATGTGCAGCGGTGGGAATTCTACCATACCAGTTCACGCAAAGTGCTGCTGGGCTGTTGACAGAGCCTCTGAAGTTAAGGTTGAGCTGAAACTTTTAAAGCAGGACTAAGGCATTTTGCTGCAAACCGCATGGAATACGTTTAGTCTTTATTTGTTGCAGCTGATTCCAAAATGTACTCTAAAGAGGTGCGGCCAAGCAGAAGGAAAGAACAATTTAAAAATCCTCATTTATTCAGTAACGCTGTGGTAGGAAAATGTGAAGTTGTAGTTGTCTTCTATACTTTTTCCCCCTGCCTTGTTGGGGGATTTTTTTGCGGTATTAATTCCTAATTTAGTACTTAATCTCCCTTCTTTCTCCCCCCCCTCCAAAAAACCCCAGACCCCACTGATTTAAAAAAAGATACCAAGCAGAGTGGATGTAACCACGTGTAGGTTATGATGTGCGCTGGAGGTGATGTACTGCTCTTAAAATCTTAAATGCAGGTAAGGCTGAAAATGGCTGCGATCACTTTTATGCTGTCTGTCCCCCTTTGTTCTCTCTCCCTCCCCCTTCTGCTTGTGCTCACTTGCTCTCTCTTTAGTATAACCCAGTTGAACAGCAGTGAAGTGTAAAATGTGCTTTTGCCAAGGTCAGTTCCTTGTGATTACTCGCCTGTGGCAACTTATGCCAGTTGCAACAGACTGAGTCTCAGCAGTCCACAAAGTCACACTGGTGCTTATGCAGAGGACACCCAGTGTAGGTTATAGCAACGGTAGTCTGGAATAGCTTGCAATGCTGCTGAATTTTAGCAGTTTTATTTAACTCTTCCAGTCTAGCTTGCGCTTGCTTCAGTGGTTTGGAGTCTGTTCCATGAAGCGCTAGGTTGTCCTGATCTCTGGAGACCCTTCAGGAGGATTTTGTGTAGGTGAAATTCTGGCGGTTAGAGGTTGTTTCTTTTCTTACAGTGGATTGCTCAAATTGCAGGAATTACTCCTAAATTAAGAGAAGATGAAATAAAACATCACGGACGCATGTGTCTTCTAAATATTATAAGATAAATTTTTGTGGTTGGCTTGCATTTGGAGAATGTCATATCAAGTACTGCTCTGTTGACATTGGCAGAAGAGAAATTGTATATCTACATATTAAGAAGTATTACGATAAAGTTTAAGTAGTTTTTTAAAGCAAGAAGTGACACAAAGTCTTTGTACCGCCTTTAAAAATGTTGTATACACTCATAAGCATCACGTTAGTTTTTGTTTAGAAGCTAATAATGATTTTGACCGCTGTGACTGGGGAAGGAATGTGAGATTCGAGAACATCTGTGTTAGGAGGTAAGATTTGTTGGATCCCATTTTGATGTGCGCACTGGTTTGGGTGTCACCATGTGCTACCCAGTGGAAACAGGCGGGACCTCCACTTTCATTCTCCTTTCTCACAGATGAGCAAACATATTCCTTTATGAGGAAATGTTACATTTAGAACAGAAAGGCATAGACTTCCTGTGTTGTTTTGCTTCCTTGTACTGTTGTCAACAATATACATGGTTTTATTTTCATTCTGGAAATACTTACTTTTGTAAGAAGCGTTTAGCTCTTGAGCTCTGCGATGATGACTTTGAGGTTAACTGTCTGTCACTACTGACTAGTAGAGAGGCAATAAGAAATCTAGATGATCAGCTGAAGGGGTAGAGCTGAACTTTGATGACCTTTAAATTCAGTTAAGTACAAAATTTCATTGCTTAAAATTGATTATGCATTTGATTAATTTTGAAACTACGTGTTGATGTATGAAGCACTGGTCTCTTGTGTTTGGTTTGGAATGATTCTTGAGCACAAGTGAAATACTGGGTCAGCGATTGAGTCTTGATGCTGTGAACACCTTTGCACAGAACACACAAGAATATTCCTGGTGCCCTAAGTGGAACCCCCCACAAAACAAGGTGAGGGTTCAGAAGTCAAGTCATTTGAAGCAGTTCTTGAAGGGTTCATCCTGTATTTTCTGTTTAATCCTGCTCCCAGGCTAGCAAGAAATGTTTTTATTGAGGAATATATTACTTGTTGCTTTTTTGCCTGTGTGGAAGACACTGGAATTAATCTTTTACTGCAAGTATGTTTTGGACTGACATTTGCTTGTATGGTTTTCCTAGCCTGTATGATTCTGTTGCTATTCCAGTCCCTATTCCTTTGCTTTTAAGAACATTTGTATTGACTCAGCTCTTGTGGAAGAGTGTGCTATGAGAGCTGTGTTCAGACTTTGTGAAGATTGATCTGTCTGCTCACCTTTAAGTTGGAAATTCAAGCTGGCAATGAGCAGTGGTTTGTGTGTCTGTGCTGTGGTATACAGGCCCGTAGCGCTTGCGGTGATGCGCGTTGTCTTCTAATTGTTAGAGAGACAGCGGGAATGAGTGTTACCTGTACGAAGAAGCAACTGTACCAGCAGAAGCTGCGAAATGAACAGATGGGTGTTCTTGGGTGTAGTGATATAGAAGAGTTGCATCGTCCATGCTCACCAGAATTTGTCCCATTAATTTCCTTTAATGTTAAGGAACTTGAGGAAAGGAAAGAACTATTCAGGCACCAAAGTTGGTTTTGGAACATTCCCAATGACGTTCCTGCAGTGGGCTGCGGCCACTGCATGCTCTGAGGATTTCCTCATCAGTAGGTTCGGCACGAGCAAGCAGTTGACAGCGGAGATCAAAGACGTCTGCACAAACCCCTGCATTCATTCAAATCTCTGTGCAGAGCTCCTAACCAATTTTAAAAATGCATTAAAACTTCACTGTTTCTCACATTCTCACCTCCTGGATTCTGGGTGATAGCAGAAGTGTTTTGCTGCACACAGTAAAGGTAGGTGTTGTTGTTTTTTTCCGGACAAGTGAGAATCCAGAGCCCTTGAAGTCTTGCAAGATTTGCAGCTGAATTTTTTTTAACTCATGGGTGGAGATAGGAAAGTTTGTTAAGGGATTTATCCATACACTTCCTGGTAGTTTTAAAGGGAGCTCTCCAAGTCTGTCTTGGTCAGCTTTGAAACATTTGCGATGCTAATTCAGATGTGCTGGAAATAAGCATTTTAACGCATGGATAGAATCCTACTTGTGTAATGCACCTGCAATTTGTGGGTACCACGAGAGGTTTCCCTTTCTGAAGACAAGCACTGCGCGCTCATTGTAGAAGCAGATGAGTGCCTAGCATTTCACGTACTTGCTGCTGTATTAATTTTATTGGAAACAGACTGGGGAAATGAGCAGTAGGTTTGTGTTGTGCACCAAAACATCTCTCTTCTCTCCCCTTTTTTTTTAAACTCTTAATATTTATCTTGGTTTTCTTGGCAACAGTAGTAATATCTCCTCATTAGCATTCAGTTCACATTCAGACTTAGGGGAGTATCTGAGGACTAGGAGCCAGGTAAAGAGACATCAGTACATTTAGACAGAGAAAACGTTCTCAAGTTCCACGTAAAAGGTGTTAATTCCAGATAAAGGCCTGTGTTAATCTGCGGGAACAGCAAGTCTGTAACAGATGTATCACCCATACATCCTTGGAAGACGAAGGGGAGACCAACTGATAAATCGTGGTTTTTCGTATTTCCCCTTTTAATGGCAATATTATCTTTAAGCTTCTAGCAGCTTTTAATAAAAGCTAATTTTACATTTCAGTTATGATAAGACAGCATCATCCTGATATTTTCCTTCTTATCAGATGGGCAAAACTCAGTGATCAGAAAGTAGGATGAGGAGGCAGGGTTTCTTACGGTTTGTTACTTACAGCTTTGACACCTGCATCACTGCATGGACGAGGACAGTCTATAGCGTGACTTCAGCTTCCCCGCGGGAAGCACTGGCTAATAATTACCTGCCTCACGGGTGCATGTGAAGATTAACTTCATGGAACGAGTGAAGTATTTATTAATAAACGATCATTATTGATATGTCACTCACTTGTTCATAGCAGTGACGTTGGTAGTATATTACTCCTGAGGGGAATGTAAATGAGCACATAAAACAAAAGACACTCATTCAAGTTATTTTCATCACCCTTCACCAAAGCCTGTGTGTTCAGTAGCGTCCATGTTAATGCTAACTGTTTTGATGGTTTTAAAATATTAAAGCAATGCCACCACCAAATGCAAAGGGAGAGCCCACGGTCGTGCTCACTTCTTGTGTCTTGGGATCGCACCTGTGGGATTGTCTTTGGTAATCTTTCTTTGGAGGCCTGTTAACCGAGAATGTCGGTGAAGCAGCATACATTTTAAATCCAGCTACATTTTAGATGTTTAATATTGTTGCATGTTTTCTGCAGTAGAAGTATGAGGTATGATTAAATTGTGAGGTGTCCAACAGCAGCATGGCTATTTAATTTTTTTTTAATTTCTCACATTTTTCATAACCAAGGTTAAAGAGAGAGAAGATATTTCGCCAGTTTGTTTCACATGTCAGAGCTGTCGTTTGGTCAGTGATGGGAGATGTGGGAAAATGAGCATTACTTCACATTTCTTTCAGTGGTCACCTTGAAGGATGTGACTGAACACCAGGGTCATACAGGTTTTTGAAGGAGGGTTGGTTTTTTCTTTAGATGCCTTTGCTATTTTATTAGCTTCTTAATGAAAAAGGCCCCTGGATCTTTATTTTTTGTTTCTTTATAGATATGGACTTACATATTTTTTCTGCTATACTTTAAATATTAAAAATAATCTTGTGATAAATGTTCTTTGGGCTGAAACTGGAATTGCTTTGCAGAGCCTCTGGTTTTTGGGTGTGGGTTGGAAAGAAAGGAAGGAGATAAACGTGAAGGGCAGAGGAGGGCGAATGCACTTGAAAACCCAATTTGCCATAAAAGCTGAGGCACAGAGGTCATTTTTGACACGGTGCTGAGTATCTGAGCTGTTGTCTGAAAGGAGCAGTGGTGACCTTTCTTGCACCCACCGGTTCCTCTGCCATCATCCCATTGGACTGGGATTCCTTTTTTTTTGGTCTGGTAGTCTGATTTACCTAAACGTTACATTTGAAGAAAGAAGTAAATTCAGCAGCTCTACTAAATCCCAGCTGCTTTTGTGAATCGGGGTTATCCAAGCTGCTGGCAGGGACGGAGCTGTGCCTTAGCGAGTCGTTCGTTGTGGTCCCCTTCCCGTTGCCCCACGGCAGAGCCCGGGGCTCGCCCCCGGAGCTGTGCAGAAGGCGGCCCGGCGTCCTCCCTGTCCTCCGCGACGTTGCCCTGCCTGCAGGAGCTGCTGGAGGTTGCTGGTCCTGGCTTGTTGTGAACGTACATGACAGAAATATTCAGAATGGAAAAGATGTAGTTAATTTAATGTTACAGTTTTGTAATGAAAGCGAGAGTCTGAGTTTCTGTGTTACGTTATTGGTGGAGCTTTTTCTCTCTCAAGAATTAAACCTGAAGCAATGACTTATGAATCATCCTTTGTGTCCCACTTATGGACTAACTTGACTCATCAGTGATTTTTCTTCTGGCATCATTTGGGGGAAACGCCAGTTATTTTTTTTCATGTGTAGTTTTTAATTATTATTGACTGTTGAATACAGATAGAGATGAAGGCCATCAGCTAAACACTTGATGTCATTTGGGTCTGTGCTTCTAAAGAGTCACATCATACAATAAAGTATTGTCTGGTTGTGTAAGAGAGACAGTAGAATGTGGATTTCTGGTTCTTCAGTGTTAATATCAAACAAGGATGGTAACAAGTGAGTCTTAAGAGCTCATTATTATGCTCATAATTCCTTTGCCTTAATAGTTTCCAGATGTATAAGATATAAAAAAAGAAAAAACCTCATGTCTGGAAAATACCTCCTGCAAACAAAGCCTGGAACACAGAGCTTTTGCTTTTGAGATTTTCTTTAAGCCACTCATTTTGTAATGATAATATGCATTTGTAAACAAATTACACTGGTCATGTAACTTCTGCCATACTTGATAATCCTTATTTTATTGAGTAACATTAAGTTTAATTTTGTGGGAACTTGAAAAAGAAAGCCCAACTTCAGTAGTGCTTTCTAAGTTTACAAATTTGTAATCATCTAGAAGCAACACATTAAAGTACTGTAAGAATATTTTCTCATATTAAGAGCAACCATATAACTTTTCCTATATTACACTGTTCTTTTGTACTTATTTTATTTCTGTATCCAACACCTAAATACTCTTAATGCCTTTTGTAGAAACTATAAAAGCTTTTAGTTAGGCTTCTCAAAACCTCCGTTTGTTTATATTTACATGTATTTGTTAGCCTCAGTGACTGAAGTCTTACAAACAATAGAATAGTTTAAGCTGTTCGATACCACATAATGTCTTCTCACTATACATTCTTTGTCAGAGCTTGACTCAAGGGCTTTGTTTCATGCAGTGTAACACTTCTTTCCCGGTTATCCATAAGGAAAACACAAAAGGATGTGGCAGTTGTGCAGTGATGGAACTATACAAGGCTTTTCCTTAAGAAATTACAGTTCATATTGTTCTGCTGTATATGAAGACTCAAAATCCGTGTCTTCACTCCATGACCAATTAGTAGATGCTTTATCGTTTAACTGAAGTGAAATCCTGAACTGAAGCACCTTTAAAAGCCAGTTTGCATAACTGATGATGTAAAAATTGTTGGAGCAACTAGAGAAGAGGGAAACGTGACAGATATGTAGGATATCCACGCGCACGGACTATGGGCAAATGAATGTGTCGTAGGTAAGACGCAGAGATTCTCTCTGCAGGGATGTGAGAACCCAGGCTCTTCTCCTGCATCCCGTTGGCCCGTGGTCGTTCATCTATGGGGAATGAAATCCACTTGATTCTGATGTGGCTAGACCAGGCTTCTTAAATTATTGGCATCAGTTTGAGCCAGATACTACTTCCGCATTACACAATGAGTGGGAAAACTTTCCTGCCAAGGGAGGAACAGAACTGAATGATAAATGTGACAGTAATATTTATTACAGAGCTTTTCACTGAAGAGTAATCTTCTCTGGTATGACCAGCTCTTAATGCCAGGTATCTTTTTGCTCCTTTCAAACTGACCAGGCAGCCATCCTTCATTCAAAAAGTGAAGAAAAACTTGCTCTCGCATTCCCCATTTCTGTGCTCTGCTGGAGGCATCCAGTTTGGTTGACAATGATTGAATCTGTTGCATAACCGGAGAATAAGGAGCCGCCTGCCACAGCCTGCTTCTTTCTTGGCACTGCTGGAAGGCTTCACGGAGAGTCCGTACGGGTGAGGCGACCGCTCTACCAGCAAGACCAAGGGGATCCAAGCGTAGGTTTAGAAATGGAAAACAACGACGAGAGAAGCGGTTAGCACATAGTTGCCATCCTGAAACTGAAACCAGTCTTACAAAAATGAACTATTTCGCAGTTAAGGATAATTATTTCAAATTCTGTAGAGCGGGAAAAGGTTGGGGATTTTAAATGAAAATTCATCAAGTTTTTATTTTGTAGATACTTGGTATGGGGAAGACAATTTTTCAAACACGGGATGTGTTGACGATTTAGTTTAATTGTTTTTGCATGGTTTTATGCTGCATCACATTGCTTTCTTGGCTCCTCTGATGCTTTCAATTAGTAAGTTTTAAAATGAAATCAGCTGAAGAATTACTTGAAAGTAAGAAAAAATTGTAGGAAAGATTCATGTAGTAATATTCTTTGAAGGCTGGACAATTGCTCGAAGATTGCATTTAGTGAGCTTGGGAAAAAGACAGTGGTGTGTGGTGTGGGTTTTTTGTGTTGGTTGGTGGTTGTTTTGTGTTGTTTTTTTTTTAATTTCATAATAAATGGAAATAATTTTTCTTCATATTATCCCCCAATGTTTTGGGTGAAAATGCCTGATTGTTCAAGAGATATCTAATTTATGAGCATCTAATTTATCTTTCAGTGAGTTTTCATGAATCAAGATTAATTACTATTCCTTGTACTTTAAGTATGGCTTACATTATGATGCATGGTTTACATTATGATGCAACACTGGCTGAAAACAATCCTTTTCCAGTGTCAAATGTTCTTTTTTCACTTACAATTCTGAATATTTTTCTTTAATGACATAGGAAAATCTTAATATTTACCTGTGCTGATTTAGTGAGCCATCATAATGGAAATGTAGGAATCTTGGCTGTACATTATTAGGCAAACTTGCTGTAGTACACAGAATATTAAACAAAAAGAAGCCAAGCAACTTTCACAGTGCCAGCTTTATGGCAGTGGCCTTTTCCGTGGTCCATTTGTCCTTATCATTTACTGCGATAGTCCTTTGTGGGTTTTATGGTAGGGAAATCGATAGTAAGAGGTTTTTCGTGCTCCTCGACTCCCCGTACAAGGGAGGCGAAGGCAAGGTGGAGATGCGGTGAGCTCCCTCTCTCCCTTGTTACTGTCCAGCATCCCGTCTGATGCGCCAGCGTTCGTGGTAGCGATGGTGCCTTTTACTCTGGTGGTGGTTTGGCAGCTGACATGTATGTAGTGTTTCTCATAGGCTGTGAATCCTAAGGAAAACTGCAAAGCATAATGCGATTTCTCTTGATAGAGGTGCTCTGAAGTGTTGCACTGTGGTAAAGGGTATGGCACTCTTCCCATGCTTAAAATCTTTGTTGTTTAACTAGAATTTTGGACTCCAGTGTCAGAAATGCTCTGCTGCTCCTGCTTTGCCCTCTTCTTTAAGAGCCGGATTCCTTACTATTTATATTTGCAAAATTACGTGTTCTAACGATACCTTGTCCTGACGATTACAGGAGGAAGCTGTAGCTGGGATTTCTCCTTTCTCCCTTTGACGCCTTTGCTCTCTGAGGTGGTGTCCATTTCGGGGGGGGACACACACTTCATCCTGGGGTGGGAAGGAGGGGCACGCTCTCGCAGACCAGACCCTTCGGAGACCTCGCGTGCAAAGCTCTAGCTACATTTAAAGAACATGAGCGATCTGTATCATTTCAAAGATGTGTTCGCCGTATTCAGAAATTATCTTGAGGGTCACAGAAGGTATTTTCTTTATCCAAAACTACTCCAGACCCTTTCCTGGAAGCGTCAGTCTTTGAAACTTTTCTTTTAAAAGTCTGTCTTTTTAACAAGGGCCAAACAAGATATTTCTCTTTGTCCTCCTTCATGAAACAGCTGAGTTGTCCTGACTGAAATTAAAATACTTGAAAAATTAGGGCTTAAGGCAGAGACTTAGCATGAAGAATTTCAGATCAATTTTTAAGGCTTATCAGAGTTTTAAGGGACGGACCGTGCTCTGATCCCTAATTGTAATGCTGAGGATCAGCTGTATTGATCCTACCTCTTGCCGGGGAAACACTGTCGCCAATTTACTAGTAACCATAATAATGTTATTTGATACATGGTAAATAGCTGCTTAATCTTTTTTTTTTTTTTTTTTTTTTAATATTTCTGTCTGTCGTTCCATTACGAGTAAAACAGACCAGCGGCAGTGAAGTTGTGTGTGCTTGGTGGAGCCTCCTCTTGTCCTCTTTTTGGGTCACTGAAATCTCTGCTTCTGAGAGGCTTTTGTACTCTGTTTTTAAGTTGAGGGTATTTTTGACAGGGACTCAATGCTCAGATTGCTGTTGTAGTTACTATGGAGAAGATTTCCCACAGGAGGGCTAATGCTCTATTTTCTGGTCAAACACTGAAGTTGCCCAGCTTCCTCTGAACTTGCAGTTCTGAAGCTCGTTTTGTACCAGTTGTCTTCAGACTGAAGGTTCCCTTGGCTCATACACGCTGCCTCTTAGCCTTTGCGATCTGTGGTGTCCTCAGGGAAAAAAGGAGAAGGTGCGGATCAGAACGAAACAGGAACGTATCCTGAAAGCCTGCCCGTCACAAGGGAAATGAGCGTAGCTGTAGTCTGATTGTGGGGTTTCGTTGCGAGAGAGCTATCGCATGACTGGCTTGGAAGTGAGTTTATTGGAGATTTGTGGCACATGCTGACCTGTGTCTGTTAGTTCCTCCGCTTGTGGGTACGGTTTCCTTACGCGGGGCGCTAGACTGTGGTGTTCTCCTTTGTGTCGTGGAGCAGATCAGAGTCCTTTCAAGTTTCTCTCCCTGGGGAACACCTCCTGGGGCTGGGCTGAATGGCAGCACCACATGTGCTTTGGTTCATGCATCGTCGTGGTTTTATTTTTCTGATACCTTCTGTAGTTTTTCTTTGTGTCTGATGTACTGAATACCATTTGAAGAGGTAGTGATATTCAGGTGTAGTTCAAAGTGGCAGAAAACCATATGAAGCTGAGAACTTGATCCAGAAATAGATTGTGAAAGGTTCTGAACGCGTTTTATTCTCATCTGCTCTGTCAGCATCTTTGCTGATTGAACGCTTACTCTTAAGCCCACTGTTCTCGGGCTGGTTAGGTGGTGTGATTTTCTTTTTTTTTCCCCAAGCTCTCACCTCCTCCGGCGATAGGAAGGCAACGCTGCAGCCTTTGAAGGGCCCAAAGGTTTGATGGCATTGTGCTGCAATGCGGGCTTCTGTCCTGATCCTGCGCAGTCCACTGTGATGTGAAGGGCAGGAGCTGCCTTCTCCTCGCCCTTTTATTTCTTTTAAATCACCCGTTACATACCTGAGAGGGAGCAGACTTTTGGGAAAAAAGTTTTCCTCATAATAGGAAAAGTTGGAGAAGAGGAGATTCAGAGAAGGAATGGTTTTCTAGGTTATGTCAGGAGGATTATTCCAGTTCAGGAAAGACTTCAGAACACGGGGCTAAGCCTCAACGTCCTTTCAAATCCCTAACTGAACTAAAGGCAGATCCAATTCTCGTCAATTCTCTGTAAATGCAGAGGTATTTTAAGGGCCTTTTACCTGGCTGGCATCAAAGTCTGAAGACATAGGAACATAGTCCTGTTTTTTTCAAGACATGATACAGGGTAAGGAAGGAGTAGACTTCTATAGAGGGTCTTAAGGCTTCAAAAGTTGGAGCAATAACAATGTTCTTGGATAACCGGTGAGGAAACAGAGCCATAAAAGACATCTTGCCCCAGGTCACACTGCAGCAAATTTTCAAAGGTTGGGATTAGAACCAAGGTGGGGTTTTTTTCTGTCTCCTCTTCTTCCTAGCTGTAAAACTAGACATGTTTTTCTTCCAGAATTTCAATACTGAAATCCTTAAGTTAAATCTGAAGGAGTTCTTAAACTGCAGAGAAACGGTTTCCTGAACATGTGACAGTGTCTGAGGAGTGCTGGGTTCTGCTTTCTCTTCCTCTTCCTCTTTTTTGTGGCTCTGTCTCACTGAGTGTTGCTTGCCAAAGCTCGTGGACTTTTCCAGAGGGTAAAGGCCGAAGCGTCTTGTGTGTAATGAGGAGCGAGCTGACAGAGACACTCTGTCAAAGTGACAGTTACTGTGTGTAAAAGATTAGTGATAGATGGGAAAGATGCTGTCATTGAGTCTTGCCCAAAGTGTGAACATTTTCAATTGTGTGACCTTTTCTAGTTTAATTAGTGTAAATCTTAAAAGCACAGGGCATCGTGATTACGGCAGACAAATGTTCAGCTGTATTGCAGAGCTTATCCCCTACGTTTGGGGTGAGGTCTGCTGTTCACTGCTGGATTGCAAAACTGAAATTTGCTCTAAACGAAGGAACATCTCGAAAAATCAAATTCACATCTAAGTTTCTAATGCCAGCTAAACTGCTGATATTTTTGCTGCTACTAAGTCAGGTTGTATTTTTTTTTTTTTTGCATAAAAGTCTTAGAAGGATCAGCATTTCCATTAACGGTTATAAAGAAAGCAGCAATTTGAATATGCATGACTGAAAAAACATTTCCTACAGTTGGCCCAGCAAATTTCAGGCTCTCTTGAACGTTTGATCCTCAGAAAACACACATGAAAACTGAATTATTGATTCATATCCATACATTTCTCTGGTTTTGGGGGGAGGAAAAGCAGCAGGGGCAAAATACTGAAGATTTGTGATGCCATGAAGCATTAACTATCTCACTGTGTGTTCATTTAATGACTTCTGATAAAGTTTGTGTCCCTTTTGTTCTGTCTTTGGACATGCAGTTTACTTGCTTATAAAGCAACGGCTATATAATAACTGCAGAGAGGCTGTGATAGCTTGGCGTGTTCATGTCCCCTCCTCCCTATTCTTTGTTGTAGGTGTATGTTAAGAGTACCGCAGCCAAATTTTCTCTCCTACATTAATGAAAGTTTCTGTTTTCTTTCCAAAATTCTGGACATGATGCTTTTTTATTTTTTTTCAAATAAGCATTTAAGTATACATAAATTTACTGTTACTGTATCGATTGATGTAACTTTGAGGTCAAACCGTAATATAAAAGCTTAAAAAGAAAATACAGATAAGCACAATTTCTATGTATGTTGTCATTGCTTCTTAAATGTTGTCTTAATAGTTTATCAAAATTACAGAGACATCCTGATGGAAAAAGGTTTTAGGCCTTCGTAACTGATTTAGAATTATATGCATGTATTTGTATGATGTTCATAGAATCAGAAGAAAAAGACTCGTAGGCTGGTTTAGAAGACACTATTGCTTTGTATTACTGTTTTTGTATTTATTATGCAAATGACCTTGTATATACTTTATTTTGTTTTCCTGCAGTATTAAGAAAGTAGCATTTTTAGGTTGCATTTTAATTTAGTTGCTCCATTCTCTACTTACAAAAGGGTTAGCTATGGGAATGTGTTTTGTAGGGTTTTTTTAATGACTTGGCATTGTGTAGTTGAATAAATAATTTGCATTTGAAATGTGAAAAAGTCAGTACCACTTAGGCTCCTTCAGTCTAGTAAGCTGGTCTACCTTTTTGTCTAAGCTAATTCAGAAGAACATGTGTTTACACACAC
>NW_009626160.1:0-3727 GCF_000690535.1 Cariama cristata | reverse complement strand
ATATATATATATTTGTTTTTAATAATAGTAGTTTTATAGTAATTTGTAATAAAGAAATTATCAGAAACACAGATCTCCATGTACTTGTGTATTGTAGAACCCTGAGAACCCCTCGGTCATGATCGTTACACTCCTGTGGGTCAGGCAACCCTCGTAGGTCATGACCGTGACCACCACACTATGTCCCTTTGTGTTCAGTAAAAAGTGCCTCAACATGGTGCTCCAGGGAGGAGGTTACACATTGTGTCTGAGAGGCTAAGGCAGTCCCAAGGCCTTTTGCACCACTTTTAAGGTTCCTCAACATTCCAGGGCAACCCCAGTGCTGTTCACAGGGCTGCAGGGGATTTTTCTCATAGTGCCATTGACATTCATCTGTTAGAAATGGCTTACATCGTCCTGGAGGCAGCCAGGATTCCTCAGTGCTGTGTGAGGTCCTCAGGCTGCCCCTGGATTTGCTGCTAGCATCCTAAGATGTTCCTGGTGTGTCTGGTGGCAAGGGATGGGGCCTTTGCTGGCAGGGGTGGGAGATGGAGTTTGCATGATGGTAGCTGACTTCCCGTTGGCCCCACTGAGCCCCACTGCATGCATTAGGAGCCCTTTGATGCATACTAAGGCCCTCCATTTGCCCTTCTGCACTCCCAGAGTCATCTATGTGCCCCATCACTGCATGGCATTTCTCTTTTTGTCCCTTTTGTTGCACTGCTAGGCTCTCCATTTGTTCTCTTGTCCACTTAATACTATTTTTCATTCCCACTTGCACGCTCCAGGGTGCTCTCTTTAGCATTCAGCAAGCTGTTGTCAGAAGCTGGCACACACCTCTGCTGCCCTGTCAGGCCCAGCTTTCCAAAGGAAATAATGGTGATGGCCCCTGTGTTCCTGATAGGCTGCAGCTGTAAACCAAGGTGCTGGTGGGCCAGGCAGCAACTAGGGGCCGACGAGTGTGTGCTGTGTTGTCCCTGGGGGGCGGCTGCATGCAGGGAGTCACTGAACATCAGCAGTTGGCACCAGAACTATTGCTGCAACTGCAGAGTAGCTGAGTATGGCTGGTTGTTTCATGCTTGGGCTGCAGGTCCTGTGATAGAAACAGTGGGGGGCCCAGCAGGCAAGGGGCAAAGGGAGAGCTGGCCTCGGGCATTGCAGGAGGCTGCAGTACTCAGGCCACAGGTGTCAGGAAGGCTCCATGCTGGCAATGAAGGGCCGCAGTCATTTTGAGGCCACATTGAAGCTGCCAGACCACTGGGGCTGTGCCAGAGGCAGTCAGCGGGTAGTAGCCTACTACTTAGTAGTTGTAGTAGTCCTGGCTGAATTAGACATGGTGCTGGGTCAGGGCTGTGTCGAAGCAGAGGGTCCCAGGGGGGGAAGGGGGTTGGAGCTTTTCAGGGCCGTGCTGGAAGCACAGCACGGTGCCAGAGAGCAATGGATGTGTATGTGGCGGTGGTGAAGCTCGCCAGTATTGGACCACAGGCCAGTAGCGGTGCTGCCAGGGAGCCCTGGGCCTGTGTTGGGGATCACGGAGCGGCGCTCTGCATTCCGTAGTGGCTTCTGGGTCTGGGCAGGAGAAATGACCTCTACGTAGGGTTACACCTCACACAGCAGTACACACCGTGACATGCTGGGAGTTGTCCTCCAGCACTGGGATACCAGCCTACCATATTGTTCTGTATGGGGCACTTCCGCATGTTTTCTAGACTTTCCCAAGAAGTGTTAACAGCCTTGTAACTAGTGACAGTGAGTCCTGATGTGGTTTTGGTGAGTTACTGCTTCAATGATATTCTTTTTCCTTAACCTACCGTGTGTAACTTTGACTTCAGTTGGAAAGAGATTTTCCAAAATGGAAGTCTGTCTCATTCAAAGAAGTTGCATTTTATGAACTTCCCATCAGAATGGATCTTATTATGTACTTGGCAGTAGAAGTCAACAGCAACAAGACTTTTCACTCTTTAAAAAAAAAAGTCAATTTCCTTCCAAAGACCCAAGCACAGCACATCTTCTGAAAGTTGATGACATTGCTGGTCTTTGAGCTCTCAGTTGTAACAGTCAAGACACCATAAAAACATGTTCCTCTGCATGCTGCAGTACAGCCAAAAGCATTAGCAAATGTGCCAATGCTTTTTGGTAGCCTTATGTAATGCAGCACTAGGGATTTGATTTTTTTTTTCCCAAAAGTAAAACCATATGGAGGACCTTCTGTCTCACTGACTTTTTTTTTTCCCTGTTATAAATGAAACTTTATAAAAAGTTACAATTGTATAATTTACAAATTGACTTGCATTGTTTAAACTGTAACTGCCAAACTGTATAGCTATAGCATATAACTTACTAGGTGTACTTAAGCAGTTAGGTATTTGTTCTAAATCTTTAAAAAGAGAGGCAAATGGATGTTATGGTTCTTTTTCGCAATATTTTGACAGAGTGCTCTGAAATACCTTATTTCTGTCTCACTTTCAATGGCATGTTTCCCTGGCAGTTCAATAGCATCTCTCTTGGGCTCTGCAGCTGGTCAGATGTCCTCCTAATTATGTAACACACAAAGAAACCCCCTAGTCAAATTATAACTGAGTCTTTTGGAGATAGATAATTTCATGGTATCAATTCACAGCTATGCAAGTTAAATTAATGCAAAAGGAAAAAAAAATACTTTTATAGTATAAGTATTTTTATTGGATGTATATAAACATATGCACACCTTTTTAGTATAAAATGAATTACTGAGATTTAATCTTTATTTTACTCTTTATTCACTTCCAATTTTATTGACCAAGCAGTCAAGATGTGCAGCATTGCAAGGGCTGTAGCTGTTGTGGATCTGTAAGCATAGATTCTGACTACAGTACAGCTTTGTCCTGCAGCCTCACAGGGTTATCTCCATGCAGCAATGCTGTAAGGAAGGGATGAGACATTTTCCAACACCAGCAAGAGTGTTTACTTTTATGCTACAAATGTGATCAAAATCATATAAATTAGTCTTTATATTGATTTTGTTCAAATCACTCTAGCTTTTAAAGGCTATGTTGTATTTTGAGCTGACCTGTTTACATAGAATCTTCCTCTAGCTCAACTACTAACCTACCCCTTATTCTGACTGAATTCTTCTACTTTCTTCTGTGTTGTTTTTTTAATGTGCTGAAACATAATTTGGGATTTTTGTTTTTCAGATGTGGTGTTGTAAGTGTCTTGTGATGCTCAATAGATCCCCTCCAGCCCAGGTTTGCCTGATGGTCATCAAGGATCCTTGCTGTAAGGGGCCGGCCCTGTGTCTGGAGGCTCCTGGCTCTGTGTCCAGTGGGTGCTCTGCAGGCACAGCAGCAACAGCTGTCTGGTGGGGAGAGTCTGGGGACAACTGGGGCTGGAGCGGCTGCCTCCGTTTTATTTTCCTAGCAGAGCCCCTCCCTTTTTTGGGGGTGTGTGCACATATGTAAATAGCATTATTATAGTAACGAGATGGCAATTGGGGCCGTTTCCCCTATTTTGTGCCTTTTTGCATGTCGAATAAAAAGGGAGGAGTCTTGGGGGTGATGATGTATTTGGGGCACCCTAGTGCCACTGCAGGGGGGAGATGATGATGTGGCAGAGGAGCAGGTCAGTGGGGGATGGAAGGTCTTGAAGGGGTCCCCCCAAGAAAGGGGGGTCACAGCTCAAAAATGTCTGAAAATTGAGGGGGGAGGAGATTTAAAAAAATATTAAAAATTGTAGATATTGGTGTGAGGTGTTGAAATAGAGAAAAATG
>NW_009626159.1:471-1736 GCF_000690535.1 Cariama cristata | reverse complement strand
GCAGATGAACAGCCTCAGGGCCGATGACATGGCCACCTACTACTGCATGAAAGATGCTCGTGATGATGGTGGCACCGACCTCGGCATCGTGCCCCAACAACCCTGTGCTCTGTCAACAGATCTTCCCAAAAACCCTGCACAAAACCCAGACCCCCCAGGACCCCAGATGTGCAAAAACAGGGGTGTGGAGCAAAGTCAGTTGAGGTTTTGGGCAAATAGCTGAGAATTGGTCCAAACAGTCAAGACTTGGTTCAAAAAATTTTGAGGTTTGGGCAATAAATTGACATTTGGTGGAACCAGTCAAGACTTCATGAAAATAGTAAAGATTGAGGTAAGTGATTGAGGTTTGGGGCAAAAAAGTTGGAGACTTGAGGCAAACAGTCGAGACTTGGGGCAAATGTTTGAGGTTTGGGGCAAATGGTCCTAGGTTTGGAGCAAAAAGGGTCGAGAATTGGGGCAAACATTCGAGACTTGGGGCAAATTGTTGAGGTTGGGGCAAAAATGGTCAAGGTTTGTGCCAAATGGTCCAAGGTTTGGGGAAATGGATGAGGATTGTGGCAAAAATGGCCAAGACTTCAGTCAAAAGTGGTCAAGAATCAGGGCAAATTTTTGTGACTTGAGGAAAATGGTTGAGTTGGTTGACAAATATTCAGATTTGGTGTAAATGGTCAAGGTTTGGGCAAATGATTGAGATTTGGGGCAAAACCAATCAAGACTCAGAGCAAATGGTTGAGGTATCAGGCAACCGTTGACTTTTGGGGCAAAAGTGGTTGAGACTTGGGGTAAAAACAGTCAATGTTTGGCACAAATGATCGACATTTGGTGCAAATGGTTGAGGTCTGGGGCAAAATGGGTCAAGGTTTGGGGCAAATGGTCCAAGGATTGGGAAAAAAAACGTTGAGACTCGGGGAAAAAAGACTTGGTCCCAATAGTCAAGGTTAGGGGCAAATGGTCGAGGCTGGGGGTAAGGATCTGGGTTGGGCGTGGGGGTCTGGGCTGGGTGCAGGGTTTGGGAAGATTCAGGGACAGAGCGCAGGGATATTGGGGCAGGGTGCTGGGATCGGTGTGACAACCACCACTACCAGCATCAGCACCTTTGGCGCAGTAGTAGGTGGCCGTGTCGTCGGCCCTGAGGCTGTTCATCTGCAGCGTCACCGTGCTCTGGGCGTTGTCCCTGGAGATGGTGAAGCGTCCCTTGACCGACGGTGCGTAGGCTGTGGTACCATCGTTGCGAATAGTTGCAACCGTGTCGAGCCCCTTCCCGG
>NW_009626159.1:0-283 GCF_000690535.1 Cariama cristata | reverse complement strand
CGGCGGCTGCCAAAAATACCCATCAATACACCTGAAACCCCAAAAAGGGTCCTTTCCCCCCCCAAAGTTTCAGTCCCTGTTCTCATTTTTGGGCTTTTAATTGCAGCTGGTGCTCTTGGCACCTGAATTTTGGAGCTCAATTAAATTTAGTCTCCAGGTCCCTCCATTAAGGCTAAAAAATGTAAGGGCTAAAATTTACGTCTCTTCAGGCTAATTATGAAATGTATTAGGGCTTAAAATTAAATTTCTCCCCTAGCCCCTCCTAATTAAGGCTAATAATTAA
>NW_009626158.1:56612-59758 GCF_000690535.1 Cariama cristata | reverse complement strand
GTCCCCTCATCATCTTTGTTGCCCTCCACATTAGGTGGAGGCAGGGGTAGATGCCTACCTCTCAGCACCCAAGTTTGCAAAAATAAAAATAAGCAACTTGACTGATAAAATTTAAGAAAAATTAGAAAGAGAGTGAAGCAAAGGTCACAGAAGAAGTTACTGTGAAGAAGAGGCTCGGTCCTTTGTGCCACCCCATTGGCTGTGCTGCTTGTTGAGCTAACGAGCTGTCCTTCCCGGCGTGCCGATGTTAACGCAGGTGCTGGGAAGACGACCTGGCTCGGCTGCCTAGGCGCATCTGGCTGGGAGTTCACAGCAGCCCTAGTGCTATTCGTGGGAGCTCATATGTCACGGTTCCCTAAAAACATAAAATTGATCTAGAGCCTTCCCAAAATATCTGAGGTCTGTGTCTATCTTCCCTTGACCACAAAAGCCAGTGTGATATAGCTAGGAACAGCCTGTGATCTGCCGAAAACAAAAAGTCATTTACAGGCTTTCCACCCAAGTAATTGGTTTATTTACCTCCCTCATGCTAGCATGTAACTCCCTACTTTCTAAATGAAAGTAAAACTTCTCTTTAGCATCTCACCATCATTCACATGTCAGGAATTGAGGCTACAGAACCGACGGGGGCTGGTTCTGATGGTGATATATGATTTAAGGCTTACTGGAATCAGAACAGAAGCAGAAACTCCGTATCTCAACTGAGAAAACCAACATTCACCTTGCCTGTCCGGTAACTTAAAGCCCTTGAAGAGGTCCTCAAAACATGGCAGGCCTGCAGAGAAATACCTGAGCAAGAGCAAGAATTTATTCAGAATTCCTCTTTATGCAAAGTCAAAGTCATGGAAAGATTAACCTTTCGAAAGAGGAATTGACCTAATGTGGAAAAAAACAGAGGAAGTCTTTTCTTCTCAGGTGAAATATGTGTAACAACCTTAAAAAGCCTAAAACATATACTTAGGCCTATTTAACCTAAGTATAAATTATCCTTTTCAACACTTTAATTAATTTATAAATGGCCTGTCATTAACTGACACTGAACTGCGTGTAAGCATTTTATCCCAGTAGGAAGAATCACGGTCAAAAATAAATTTCATACTTTACTGCGTACAATGTGCAAGCGATCAGATCAAAAAAAGACCTGGACAAAGAGAAACAAACATTCCCTCAAGGGTTCTTATATGTCTTAGGACCATGGAATAAGATGATTTTGCTTGAAGAGGGATATAGGCATACAAAAGTGGACAGGCCTGTGGAAGAAAATGTCATCTACATAGTCCTTGTAAATCAAGAGAAGGGAAAAAAACAACAGGTGATGTTTGTTTCAGCGCTTCCTCCAAGGACTTCAGGTTCCCATTTTGGGGAAGGGAGAAAGCAGCAGTGGAGTATTCTGGTCACTCGGGCTGTGCCAAGAAGCCCTCTGACTGATAAAGACTATTGCAGGTTTGGGAGAGAGGAAGAACATAACAAAACGAAAGGCCTCTTGCTTGTGTCACATGCCCCCAAGAGTCCCTGTCTTCTGGATCAGAGAAAAGAAGGCATTACCTAGGGACTTCATGTGGGAGGCCAGGGTGATGGAGGAGCCAAATTCCAGGTAGCTCATCCTCATGGGGTGGTGGCATCAGAGGACTCATTTTTAGGTGAGGAAAATTAAGCAAAGCCTTGTTCTGAAAGTCCTTTGAGAACAGAGACCATTTTTCCAAGATGTCAAAGCATACCTACCATATAAGCAGCTTGTCAGTAAGTCAGTAAGACTGTGGACTGAACAACCCCCTCAACCCAAAGTTTTGGTAGACATTGATTGCAAGAGTAAATTAAGACAAGGTTAGCTGTTTACACATCAACCGTAAACTCCTTTGTCTTCTAAAATACAAAGCCCACGTAATTCCCATGTAGTCCAGAAAATGCAAAGATGGTAGCCACCATTTAGTGAGACTGAGCCTGCAGACAAGACATCTAGATGTCTACCTACAAACTAGATGGTTATACCCCATTATAGTCCGTGAAGATCTGGAACTTGATTTGGGTGCTGAAGCTTAGACGTCTAGAGCCATCTGTGACTTCCTAGGATATCTTGCAACATAAGGCATGGTAGGTATGATTCTGGATCTATGGGAGACCCAGACCCTTACGGAGCTGCAGGTGGAGGCCACACAGAGCATCTCAAAAAGACAGTGGTGGTTATCTATGTGTAGGCAACTGTATAGAGCTCTTAAATCCCTGTTGATTACACTAGAGCTTAGATACTCAGCTCATGGATTTACACATACAGAGATAGCTCAGTTTAGCCATCTCACCCATGAGTTGTATCCCAAACTAAATGTTTGTATCCTTGGAGACAGCTAGTTCTGAAACCCTCTTCACTTCATCCTCTTCTATGCTGGGGGTAGTGTCTAGAGCAGTAGATGAGGCTGAACTCTTCATCATGCTTCATGGCAGATTTTTTCACTATTCCACAGAGAGAACATCAGAAAGAAGTGCCCAAGTACCAAGAGCAATGGAGATAAAGGGATCCAGCCTTTTTGGAAATGTCACCTTACTCCTAGTGGGAAAGGGAAGAAGGAGGGTTAGTCATCCTCCCTCGATTCAGCATACAGGTGCACTCGCCCTGAGGGAACGAGGAGGATGAATTTGAACATTGGATGATCTTACAAATTAGAACAGGCTGATCCACCAGTTCCAGCCCAGTGCCAATTTCTGTAGGACTACAAGAGTGACATTTCTTACCTGAGAAAGGAAGGGAGACAATGGGGAACAGACCATATTCTCACACGCAGATCTCCATAACTAAGTATATACAAAAAGAAGTTACCACATATCAGGATTTCCCTGTTGTTCCAAGGTGATGAAAGAGCTGCAGGGAGTTCCTGGGGCAAGTCAGGTGAATAGTGCCCTAAAGCAATGTTGCACTGGTGCCCTGTACTGGTTAGGTAGCCTGGGTAAAGGAACATATATTGAGGTCCTGGGATTGTTTTAGGTTACTACAGCAAGTGGATATTTTCACGTGCCTGAGTAGTGTCCTCTGTCTCTATGCGACCAGCCTCATATCTCATGATGGCATTGTCCATGTGGTAAGAAGGAGCTAACGCAATGGGGAAAAAAGGGCCTTGAGTTGCCCCCTCAGTAGGTGTCTAAGGTCCTGACGT
>NW_009626158.1:0-56581 GCF_000690535.1 Cariama cristata | reverse complement strand
AGCAATGGTGGGAGGAATCCTGCTGTCTCCGTACCGTATAGTAAGATTCCGTGAGAGATTAACTGGCTGGTGGGTGGGCTGTGAGTGTGATGAGGAGCGAGTGTTACATGAAATGGTCCGATGCTCAGAAACCCTGGTCTGTTATCCTCTTTTGGATTGGAAGCACAATGAAATGCTTTACAAGGAGGTGCCAAGATTGTTTCACTGAACAATTTGTTGTTATTCATGTAGTAATGTCAAAGAGCTTTAGTCAAGGATCAAGCCCTTGGTAAAACACAAAGACTGCGCCTGGAATGAATCTATCTTTGCAGGAAAGAACAAAAGACCTAACTTGAAAGAAACAGCCTGACTGGGACAGCTCAGATATTGTCCCACATTAGGCAAAATGTAATTCAATCATCGATCTGTAAAAAACATGAGAGATCCTCATAGAAGCACAGAAATTATCCTGCACGCCTTAAGTGTATGAACACCTGCCCTAACAAATGTGAGGTCCAGTGCCCGTAAACATGTACCAGTCTCCCAGGGTACGTATCACCCCTGCTTTTGCCGAGGGAGAAGCTAAATGAGGATGGTCTGGCAGAGCACAGAGTCAGCCAACAGGGTGACCGACGATGCGGAAGGGACCCTTGAAGGTTTACACGTAGGATTTGTCTTCAGGAAGCCTAGTAGAACTTCCTCCATCAGACTTGGGGCAGAGGTGCCCGAGCGGGTTGTGATGGCCATACTTACCTCTGCCAAACCTGCGACAACCAGATGGCAGTGACCACCTTTAAGGCACTTGGCAGGGGTTGGAAACAGGTGAGAGATTTGATTACAAATTGAGCTTTTCTGCCTGCAGCCATCTCCTGGCTCTACTGTTGGGGGCTGCCCGGCTACAGACTCCAATCAACTTCAGCCCAGAGCCCGGCTCAACTAACTGAAACTTTGGAGAGCAGAGCCCTGGCCACTCCGTGATGTCCAAGCAGCTGTAAAGCACTCTGGTTATGGCAGGGGACCGGGCAACACCCCTGTTTAAATTGGGAGGCTAATACTGCAGTGGTTTGCTCTGTGGAAACGCAAGTCAGTCATTGCAAGACCATAATCTGTAGGCAATCTGAGATTGTTGTCATACAAACAAAATAGACCTATGGGTACTAGAGCAGAAGGCATTAATTTTTAAACACACCTGGTCCCAGCACTGCTTTCAAATGCAGATTGTGTCTCTCTTCTTTCCCTTCAATAATAGAAGTTTCATAAAGTGCAAGAGCGTGTACTACAGGGCAGAGGGTAGTAATTTTTGAAATACAAAAGCATTGAAAAAGCAGTTACAGTTCAGTTAAAACAAACACACTGCAAGAAATGTTTCAAGGACTTAAGGGCAACGGCATTGAAGAAGCAATTAACTGTGAATCTAAGGAAATAGTGCAGATTTTAGGACAGAGGAAAGACTTAAAATAGCTTAGTCTAAGTTGTTTAGGTGATACAATGGTTTGGTATTTGTATTTGCCTGATTTAATTTCAGATACGTGCAATTGCTATGAAGACTGGCTAGTGAAACTTTTATAGTTCTTAAAGGGTAAAACATTTGTGTTACAGCTCTGTGGCTAAGCTAAAAGTTGTGTCAGTGAAGGACAGTAAAATGCTTCAAGTGGATTAAGCGGAATGAAATAATTCTGCTTCAGCAGAGCTTTTGTGTCTCAGTTTATATTTATTGTATTTCAATGATGTGAAGAAATCAAACTATCAGGGAAAGAAGAAGATATCGTAGTGTTTTTTTCAGTGACCTGAGCAACAGAGGTAACAAGGTCTGTGAAAGATCCTTAGAACAGAAAACCAGCAAACGCTGATGAAAGCACAAGTAAAGCATGATACCTTAAACTTCATGCTATGATCCAGTTGATCTAAATGAGAGTGTAGCTGATACAGAAAGCAGAGACTCGGTTCCTGATGAGATAAAGAGAAGTACAGCGGTGACAAGCTCGAACACGCGTTTGCAGACAGTTGATATTTGCCTTGGCGCCGTTTAGCAGAGCACCCTAAGGCAGCAGCTGCACCCATGCAAGTGGTCATAAGACAAACGATACCCTTCAAATAGGTAAGTAAGAAATAGTTGGGAGACAGAAGTCATCTCACCTATTTAGTCGCCTGCCATAGGAACTGATCTCACTGAAATTGTAGGCACTCGGCCATGGGAGATGAGAGGGGAAATCCAGTCTGCCCTACCTGAGTACCTTTATCTTTCCATTGATCATGCAGAGAACTGAATCCAGCCCATCCAAAAAATTAGCAAGTGGCCAAAGTTGTTGACTTGGAAGCAAGAGACTTTCTTCAACCTAAAGAGAGTGATTGTCTAATCACTAGATCCTGTCACTGCCATTATCTATAACAACAGTTCAATATAGCAAAGTATACACGAGCCAAGCATTAGACCTCTCCACCTATCTGAAAGTCTTTGAGCCCACAGTCGATTTAGACATTCTCTTCCCTGACACGTCCACAAACATGTTAGGCTCGGGAGGGAGCTGGGGCAGATTTGTAGTTCTTCCTTTGTTTTTTTCTGGCATGCTTCAGGGACATGTAGATTGTTGCAAGTTGGGTACAAATGAGAAGCTTGTTTAAGTAGCCTGATGGAGAACCATGTAGCTGTATTTCTCAATATGAACTTAAAAGGGATGCGGTCACCACAGCACTGTCTCTCTAGATGTGAGGGGAGGGAGAGCTGTGTGCAGCGTAGGCAGATGGACGAAATATCAATGGGCAAAGGAAAGCATGGTATTAAACATAACTGAGGAAGGAGGTAAGGAGCCTTCCCTTTCATTTCCCAGGTCATGACAAAGACCGATACCTTCAGCAGTGGGGCACATCTACAAATGTGGAACTGTACTGGAGAGCTTGTGGAGCTCTCTCGTTCACGAGAGGGAGACATAGAAATTGTAACTGCTTCATAAAAAATCATCATTGTAAGGTTAAAAAAAAGGAGTTCTCTTTGTCAGGTTCCCAACATAGTCTCTGACGCTGTCCTTCCTGGTATCGGCATAATGAATGCTGAGAAATTTCTATGCATCTGTTTTCATGAGCATTAGGACAAAAAGTAAAAGAACCATCCACTAAACTGCTTGCTGGAAGGAGTTATTGGGACTACTCTTCTCCACTCTTTTCATGTCTAACTTTAGGGGCTGCAGCCCTACCGTTACACGTATTTAGATGTTTCCCACTGAAAGCAATACTTTGACCAAGGTCATAATGCTGAGGTCACCGACTGAAGCTTTTTCTCTGTTGTATATTATGTATATGTCAGATGCTATAAAATGACAATTTGTCAATAGCCCAGGTAAATAAGGCAAAAAACAGTTAAAGGAATTAAACAGCTCAGTAAGCAGAGACAGTGCCAAGAGTTGTTGGGTTTTTTCAGTGAGAGCTCTCTACACGCCAGATTTCATTATCACTAACCATTTCCGCAGCAGAAGTTACCTAGAAGAGCAAAGATACTTGTTCTCTTTTTTTTTTTTTCCCCCCTGACCGTAAAAGTAAGCCAAGGCTTACCCAAGACAGCTAATTCAGCTGAGTACCTTGATAGGCAATTTTGCTGTGCCATTGAGACACACTGAGATTTGGAAATCTGTCCTCCCAGGTGACCCATTTCTGCTTTTTATTCCTGTCTAAATAAAGACAAATTTTTTTTCTTGCCAAAGACTACACCAGGAAAACTATCCATTCTTTAGTTCCAAAGCTGTGCTTTCTGTTTCAGAAAACTGTAAAAGTTTTCTATATGCTCTGGTTCTGAGAGCTTATTAACATATGAGTATTGCTGAAGACAGCTGTAATAGGACTGAATTTTTTTACATCTAGGAATGCAATTATTCTGCAATGGATGTATAACGTGACTATTCGAGACTGAATTCAAATTTTGATGCCTGACGATAGTCATAGCGAGTGGATTTCAGCTCCCAGTTTAAAAGACCTAAATGTAAGATGTCTACATGTATTTACACATAATCTATATATGTCTATGTGTGAGAAAGCTGTCTCTGTTCCCAAGGTAGTCAATGAGTTTTCCTCAGCACAGTGAATGGACTCTACAGAGGAGGAGACTTGACTCTAGAGTTTTTCTGCTCACCTCAAAGCAGACACCAGGTCAGCTTTGCATCAGGTCATCTGAAAACCACTCTTGATTCCACTGACTCTACTGACTAGCTTTCCATAATAGAGATTATATTTAAGAGCCTTAATGTGCAAGTTGAATCCAATCCTTTATTACATATGGGTGATATGCCAATAAATGGAAAGTGAAAACTCGTTGGGTTAATTTCAAAAGTTAGCATACTGGCAATAATGTGAATAAAATAGTAGGTAGGTCAGACATCTACTGATGAAAAATGCCGTGTGTGGACATGCTGGTTTCTGCACGTGCAAGTTAAGCTACATTGGTTGAACTTTCTACTATGATCACCACCCACATAAACAGCTTGATCTTCTGAGGTGCTGAGAATTCATACTTTCTGGAGCCAAGAAAAGCTGCAACAGTACATCAAATCTGAAAATTGGGACATTTATTTAGATTGCTATGTGTCAATGTCGATTTAAAGACCCAGCTTGAAAATATTGGCCACAGCTTCTCCAGTGAGGAAAGAAAGCAGTACCTTACCATAGCCAGTGAAAGGCTCTTTGTCTGGTCCGACAATTATTATTCCTCGTTCTTCCAGTTAACACGTTCTTCCAGTTAGCATCTTTACTTTTTTCTAGTTTTTCCCCCACAGGACCTGGCTTCGTGTTCTGCTGATTGATGTCAGGGATGACCCCTCTTTGACACTTCTGGCATTTCCAGATCTTTTCTCCATACTGTCCTTGTTGGCGGTAGACCTTTGCACTACACAGAAGTCATGTCCGCCCTTGCTTTTCTCCTTGCGCTATCCTCTATACAAAGAGCTGTAAATGATTGGATAGGTTGAGACCTCTGATTTATCATTACGTTACATTTATTCTGCTTAGGTGTATGTGACTATAGAAGCAGCCTGAGTGATCACAGAGCAATGGAAAGCAGGGCTTTTCCAAAGGCATTTGCTACCCTCATCTACACTCAGTCCCCCTTACTTGTCACTCGAGTTTTAATCTGGAAGGAATTTACAGTTGCACTCACTCTAACATCTTGATACTGCAAGAATAAAGTAGCAAGGCCTACTTATGAATGAGAATTATGTCTCAAGTCCTTTTTCGGCAATTTTTAGGGGGGGGGGGGAACGGTCTGGAATGGATTCTTTTTTGCTATACCAATAAAAAATTAGCAACTCCAGTAAAGATGGTGAAGGCAAAATAAACACAATCTTGCCTCAGGATGAAAGGTGTGAAATAAAACACGTATAACTTCTGTCTTCAGGTCTTTCTCTTCATATCAATATCTAGAGGATGTTTGTGCTGAACAAGCTGTTAATCTAGAGTAACTTTCTAAACAACTTTTTTTTTTTTACAAAGGAAAAACATTCACTATGAGTTGTTCACATTTTTTTCATATTTTTTTCCCCAGCCAAGAGGTTAGTTTCGTGTGTGATCTGGGCAACTCACCAGCTTTTCAGCTACATTAGCGTGTTAAATTTTGAGTAGCCACTTGTACTGCACAGAGTTTGCACAGACATCACCAAAAATATTTCAGTTAAAGGCTTTACTTTGTACTTGGAGCATGGGCCTTCGAGGTAACAATCTACTATTTAATAAATTAAAACACTGTGATGTACTTTTGTACTTCAACTGAATGAGAACATATTGTAAATAATAAATTACAAGAGAGACTGACAATGCCTCTACCGCACGTCTTAGATCTTGCATTTATATTACACTAAATGACTACTCTGTGCCTTGTGTCATGGAAGTGGAGAACAAGGTACATTAAAATGTGTTAAAATGAGAGTGCCGTTGGAAAACAAAGCCCAAGTTTGTTTCCTGTATGCATTCTTGATAATCTGGAATAACTGTCAAATCACTGGCATTGCTATTCATTATTAGAGATACAAGTAAGAGCAAAGGATGGCTTAGAATAATGGTCTAATCATCCTCTATGGAGACATCTGAGCCATTCTGCTATTATTTTTTAAATAAAAAAAGGAATGCTCCGGGACAGCGTTTCGTTAGTTTTCATTTAAGAGAGAATGCAACAAAACATTTAAAAAATGGTTTTTTAACCCCGTTTACCCATCTGAAGTAAGATCTAGAGCATCAAAATCAAGAAATCTAGAAATCAGCTTAATCAAAATTAATATAGGTTCAGATGTTCCAGCAACTGCAGAAATTCTGCTATTAGTTCTTCAGCTAAGGCTCATTTTCACATTGAATGCTGGCAAGACAGGGCTTGCAGAAGTCATTTAAGAGTGAATACGTTACAGATTATATTAATTAATCCTTCCTCCAACATGTATTAGGTTTTAATGCAGTTCTAGAGAGAATCCAACTCAGGTGGCAGCTGGCAAGGATGAAAATACTGTTGTGGAAAACTAGGCAAAGCAGAAAATAGTTGCACTCTTCAATAAATAACCAAGGGTCTCAAGTTGCGTCAGGGGAGGTTCAGGCTGGACATTAGAAAGAACTTCTTCACTGTTAGAGTCGTTAGGCATTGGAACAGGCTCCCTAGGGAGGTGGTGGAGTCATCGTCCCTGGAGACGTTCAAAAAACGTCTAGATGTGGCACTTCAAGACATGGTTTAGTGGACAGGGTGGCATCAGGTGTACGGTTGGACTTGATGATCTTTGAGGTCTCTTCCAACCATAATGATTCTATGATTCTATGATTCTATATCATCTAGATATCTAGATACGATCTATCCCTGGAATGTGTCAGACTTACCCAGAGAAAAGTAAATAGTCAGCACAGGCTGATTTGATAGTTTCCTCTTCCAGTTTATGCTAATCTCTCTTTACATCACTCACAAACTCTCATGGGATCACAGAGCGATGTAGGGAGCTCTACAGGTACAGGAAAACTAGATTTTGCTTCATTAAGAAGGATCTTCATAAACTCACTGTTGCAAAGAGATAAAATGGTATTAGAACTGGTGAGAGACCAAGGAGGAAAAGCCAGGCAGAGCCCCTGCTGCAGCGGCCGTGCCAGCAAGGAGTGCTCAGAGCTGGTACAGGCATTTTGCTATTTCTAAATGTGAGCGTTTTGGTTTAGGAATAAGAGGGCCCTATTTCTTCCTTGTTATAACACACTTTGTAACGAAGCTGAGTTAAGCAAGCACAAGAAATATGGCTTGATAACAAGAATGTTTAGATTATCCGTGATCTGGGCATAGGGAAAACCCTAACATCTCTTTTGGTTTCATTGGAAAGAGCCAGGAAGCTAAAACATGTGTCAGCCAACTGGAAACACCTGAAAATCTTTAAGTAAAATAGCTACTAAAAATGTAATTTCTTTCTTTGTTTTTTTGTTTGTTTTTTTTTACTGTTTAGGCACCAAACCTAAGTCTCATTGTGTTATTGAGGTTATTTCCAAGTTAGCTGCCACCAGGTACCACAACATCGGAAGGCTTCAGGGCTTTTCTGTGGGAAGCCTATTTAGCAGGCATCGGCTGCCAAATAGGGCCAAAATATGGAGAGAAGATGAAAAACAGAAAAAGCTTGAAGTTCCTCCCTCTCGCCACACTCAACGCTGGATGCACTGCTTTTTGTCACCGTCCGTCAACAGGAGTAGAAGATAATGTTCCACACAGCATTAAAAAAGGACACTGTCAACCTAGCTTTAATAAATTAAATCAAAATCTAATAAAGCTACTTTCTCAAAAGGGCACCTGCCTCTGAGATCATCTCCTCTGTATTCTTTCTCATTATTTAAACTAATTTTATCTAATTTAATTTTTTAATTACTTTTCCATTCACTGCTGCAGTGAGACCATTTCTTCCCCCTACACCAATGCAAGCAGCTTGCAATGATTCCCCTGAGGATACCTGGAAGTAGGACTGTGATCTCAGGGACCCTTGATGCATAGCCATGTCACCGCAAGGGCTTTACGCACCCACATGTCCGATGTAGTAATTCTTAACTGCCCTTGCTTATTTGCTGCACGACATTAGGATGCTTAAAGACATTACAAAAGGGGTTTAAAGCAGAGAGGAGACGGTAGTATTTGCGTCCTGAGTAGCTGCTCTGTCCTCTATCCTCTCCTACAGAAAGGCGGCAGCGAGTAAGCTTAAAAAAGTTGGAGCAAGCCCTGCCCAGCTTCAAAGGGAGAGTGAAGGAGCCTTCCTTAAGGACATGCGCCTGTGATGAGAAAATGAAAAGGACTGGGATGTCTATGTTGAGACTGAGACTGA
The DNA here is from genome assembly GCF_000690535.1 of Cariama cristata. NCBI lineage: Eukaryota > Metazoa > Chordata > Aves > Cariamiformes > Cariamidae > Cariama > Cariama cristata. The sequence continues at coordinate 48,302 of NW_009626158.1, read as the reverse complement.
AGATGTACTTGAGTATACAGCATTCCCACCTGGACTCTCCACCTCACAATCTTGCACTCAGTAGCTTGACTTCAGGCATGTTTCTGCTCAACGTGATAATTATTTGGATCCCACAGAGAGATCTGCCTCAATCACTTTCTTCTTACAACATCTAAGTTCGTTTTTGGACATGTCCTTAGGATCCTGTTTGCCTTTATTCTCATTGACACCATTAAGTCTTCAAGGCCCTCAGGCCTCCATAAAGAATCCATTGTTTCCATTATGGGGTGGTTGGAGGCTTTTTAATCAGATGTGTCCCAGGAAAATACTAAAACTCTTCTTCCCAGATCTACGTCATTCAGACCCTAGCACACCAAATAAAGTAAATAGTTCATTTTCCACAGCAGCTTGGCAGTTATTCTGCATGTTCCCCTTAAGTCTTTTGGGTAGGTAGAAAAGGAAAACTCCTCCTCACATCCATCGGAGTAGTGACTTCCCCAGGGTGATACTTCTTCTTTCTCAGGGCATCGTGAAGGCTGACCACATGCTTCTGAGACAGGGAGCAGCTTCTTAGATAAATAGTCCTTTCCCCAGCATTTGCAGGGATTCATATCAGAGAAACAGTACTACTCACCAGCTGCTGCGTGGACCTACACATTTTACGAACACTCTGAAAACATGTACAGACTAACTAATCTTAGTAAATAACATTTTCCTATCATCATCTAGCTAAGCTCTGCAACTTCAGGTGCAGCTCAGATGCTTTAAATTTAAGCAGCCATATTTACAAGCGCTAGGTATTCATCCTAGAAGAAACATGACTATTGAATTCTCATTTCTCATCCCTTAGACTAGGGCATGACATCGACCAAAGGGACACTGATTTCATATGCAAAGAAATAAATTGGAAATCATTTCTCTCAAATTGAACAGTTCTGGGAAGACAGGTCACATTTTCCGAAAGCGGTGTTTCAGAGAACATAGGCAGTGCTCTGCGGAAAGCCAGCCTGTGCCATTGTGATAGCAGTCCTTGTCTCCCAATTGAAACCGTGGACCTTGCCTATGCACGCACCTCTCCTTTGTTGTTTCTCCTGCCTTCCTATCTGATCTCGAGTCTTGAGTTTTGCAGTCGTTCCTCTTTTCTGCCTGGCTTTCCTCTCAGTTTTCACTTTTAAAGAAGTGAACAGTGTTTTAAGTTTGGTCTGCTCCTCAGTTTTTCCAGAAAATATAGTAGGACTTCAGGTAGGACTTCAGGTTTCCCCTACAAAAATAAGTACGAATGTTTAAGCTTCCCAGTTCCCTTCCTTTCCATCAAAGCCACCCTTTTCTTCACCCTGCTACCTTCCCATCGAGCGACCACTGGCCCACACCGCTGCGATGCTGGCAGTTCAGGAAGATGCTGAGGCTCTGGTCCGTGTGGTTTGCAGGGACAGTCCTTTCCTCCATACAATGTCTTGCTGACTTTAGCCTGAGCTTCGTCTGCTTCCAGATTAGCAACACTAGGACCTCTGTCGGCCACCGACCTGTTCTCAGTGCCAATTTAGAGTTTTGTAAAGCCATCAGATCGCAAGGGAATGCTCATAGACTTTCTGCCATCGTTAGCAATGCAGGACAGATGGGACCCCACAGGAAAAAGGCTCTGTTGTCAGTTTTAGGCTACTGGCAGTTTATGAGACAACTCACTGGCAACGTTCAGGAACATCTAAAGAAGTCAATGAAATCGAAACAAATTTGTTGCTGATGGTGCTTGTTTTCCAAGTCGGCTGCGTGTACCTAAGAAACGTAGCATATGCTCCACCACTTCCATTTGCGTAGCTGGCAATCACAATTTGGTTATGAAGTGACAGATGTGGAATGAAACCATTGAAGAGCAATAAAAATTAGAATCCCATGAAACCAGTTGTACATGATGATCACTTATCAGAACATGGTTATATTTTAACATATGGCCCATAAAAAACGTTACTCAATATATTTTAAAGTCTAAAAGAATGACCTTTTTAATTGCTGATAAAATTGGCTTGCTCCCCAGGCAGTCCAGTTTTGATGAAGCTGTAATGAAATTAACTGTTTCGTGACAAAAAATAAATAATGCATAGATTATACTTCCAGGAAATACCAGAGATTAAAAAGGAAACTTAGAAATATGGTGTGACTTTTAATTATCATTTTTTAAAAATTCATAGTGAGAAGAAGTAGAAATCAAAGTTATCACAAGCCACCATTATAAACATTAATTCAACTGATTAAAAATTATATAAATATTTTATCCAATTTTAATAATAGAATCATAGGCTAGGTTTGATGAACTAATAATACAAAGATTTATCTACAGACAGAAACACATTATGCACAGGGCACATAATTTTTCATATTCATAAAAGATCCATTTCTCTTATGAAAAGATTGTAAGATTTGATCTGCAGAAGCATTACAGGATGCCCCAGTGTGGCTGATGTAAACCCATCGCGGTAGCTGAACCAGACATGTTGATTCATATCGCTGTCTTATTTTAACCCTGTTACTTTTCAAATAGTCATTTGTATGGCATGACATGGGGTCCGATGCTGCCTTTTTAAAACATTTTTTCTTGTATTAAATGCCATAAAAGCATTTTCTTGTGAAGAAATCATAGCTCATTTTACATTTCTCTTAACAGCATTTACTTAACGACTTCACCGCTTTGGAGTTACAGCTGGGACTGACTCATAAGATATTTATATAAAGGACTATTTTATCTTGTAGCTAAATTCCCATATACAGACAAACTCTAACCATAGATAGAGCAGGACAAGATTGGTACCAAGCAGTGTGGATTTATATTTAGGATTGCTGAAGACTCAATTTTACAAAAAGCCTCTGAAGTGATCTTGCTGTTTATTCATTTCCTAATAGAGTAACCTGAGCTTATTTCTAGGCAGAAAGTGCCTGTGAATCTTGAGGAAAGAAGACTGTTGCTTTTACAGTCTGTTTGCTACCCTCTTCTACCCCGAACATGTGGTAGTTACACAGCCGTATTGATTTGTTCCCATCATCATATGTTCAAAGAGGTATCACTTCAATTATTTCCTAACAGAGCTAACCGAAAACTGTTGATTCTTCTTTAGATACGCTCTTTGATGGATTTAAAATAACACTTTATTGGTTTTCCCCCAAAACCAAAACAAGAGCATTTAATGCTTTGACAAGACGTGTTCTCTTTCCCACATCTACAGTTTTGCCAGTGAAATAAACAAAAAAGAGCTAAGAATAATTATAAACAATCCCTAAACAGTAGTCAAGCCGCCTAGAAAATGAAAGGTTGAGAAAAAAAAAAAAATGTAATTTGGGGGGGAAATACGGTTTCTACCGAAAAATAGGCTGGAAAAATTTGAAAATTCCCTTTCCCCTGCTGCCAAGTCAGCGGAGACACAGACCATAACCAGTATCTGCTAGGAGACCTTTTATTACCAAAGCCATTACTCTTAACAGAGGCAGGCTGTTACAATTAGTAGTAGGTAATTACCCACCGACTGCCCTGATCGCACACTCACTCTGGGTGCTGAGGGCTCGCCAAACTCCAAGGGTCCCAGACCCACGGGGTGGGTGTACGCCTGCCCGCAGCCTTTGCATGGCAGCTGCCGCCACCTCCTCCTCTTCTTCCTCCTCCTCGTCTTCCTTCTCAACACCCCACCCGTTGCTGGGGCCAGTGCCCATGGGCAGCCGCTCTCCAATTTTGCCAAGTCGAGTTGTTATCAGTTTATTGGTTCTCATGGGAAGGAGCTGTCGATGGAGCTTATCGGCTCTGGGGACACCCTCATGCCCTCCCTCTCAGCTCCATCGCTTGCTTTCTGCCGTCTGTTTTCAGTAACTCTTTCTCCATCCATGTCCGTATATCCCTCTAGAGCCCATTCACACAAACCTGCACACAGGAAGCTTTTAGGACAAACTTTTATTTTTGACAGGAAGAGAAGGAAGGGAGGAAGAAGCCTCCTAACCTAAAATCTTAAAATAATGGTTGTCTTTTTCTCCTCTGTGAAAATAACCTTTTGCTCTGGTTCTCTGCTTCATCTTGTTCGTTACTGAGTTCCTGTAGAAAATGCTGCTTTATAAAAGCCTCAGATAAGTATGATAGTTATGTGCTTCTGTTCCTGATAGTTGGGGAGACTTGGAGAAAGCCAGCTGATAAACTTGAAGATAGCACATCACTACAAAATGGAGATCAGCAGTCCCTGCTAGGGAAGTTAGCTACCTCTGTTAGTAGCTAAAACTCAGGGGTTACGTTAAAGCTTTCACTATATTACATGTATTATGCTCTCCTCCACCCCGGTGTCATAACCGACTTATATATATTGGCAACTTCTTGATGTGACTGACTGCAAAATTACAGCTGTTCAGCTAATTTTTGCAACTCAGAAAGGGAGCAGTCTCAATCAAATGACATATCGGTTGTTATTTCCAGGAAAAGAGGTGGGAAAGTGTACCAAAATGACAGAACTCACATTCAAAAATCCCTGGATGACAGTGTCCAAGGTGGGAAACCTCATGCCTGTCCTTTTTCACCTGGTAGTCTCTAACTTTTTCACCTTAGAAGAAAGGGTGGAATTTTTCTCCCCTACTTAGTACACCAGAACCTGTTCGTTAGGAGATGTTCCTGGGAAAGATGGAGACAAACTTCCCTGGGTCTGTGAGGGTGCACAACCAAGGCTGGCCCACTCTACAGCAAGCATTTTCATCCCTCTCTTGCCATCTACATGATAGGAAAGTGGAACACCATAGTTATCATTTTCTTTTTTAAAAAGAGCTGGTCATGCTTTATTAGGTCTGTATCTTCAAAGAGGACTATGCGGCATGGATTCTGAATAGACAAAGTCACCTAGCATTTAAGTCTCTGTGCAACTAATGAAGATAAACATCTGACTTAGGGAGGCTGCATCTCCGTCCTGCTGTCTTCAGAGACACCTACCCTGCTCCATTAACTTTAAATGAAATGCAGGCACTTTCTTTTCCCCTGCCAGGTCCAAATACCTAAAATTTCTGCAGACTTTTGCACATCAGTTAGACACACTGTTTTGCTTGCACAGACTCCCCTTCCACAGGACTTAATGTAATAAGTAATTTAAAACTCCCAGTGTAAAACAACTCTGTGTCACATCACGTAGTATATATGTTTGGTACTTTCAGGGTATAGCAAAGTGATCAGTTGTCTTCCAAGGGATCAAGGAACAAACCTGACTGTCCATTCCTTGTACTTTCTTTGGTTTGTCTGTACAGCACAAAGTGAATGTCAAGTCCCATCTACCAGACTCCTTGGCTTTTTGAAGCTAATACTCAAAGAATTAGAAGTGTCTGTGACACCGCAGTATTTTATTCTGTGGTTGTACCCTGTCTAGCTCAAAGGAGTCTTGGGCAAGGAGTGGAGTTCTGGGATGCTGTGACTAATGTGGTTGTATATGAGGGGTGTTTTTTCATCTCAAAACGTCTTTTTTTTTCCTCTACCTGCAAAGTCTATTCCAAGACGATCTTAATAAGAGCTTGGAGTCAGAATTTGAAGGCATGACCAAAAGCAAGTGGTGGGACTTTGGTCTTGTGGGAAAAGGGATGGGAAGCAATGCCCCAAGGTGAAGGTATGGATCATCCAGGTAGAACAGGTCCTGGGAGAGGTGTATCTCAGGTCTTGGACAACTATGCTAGCTCTGGGGAGAAGTGGTAAAGCAAACCTCGTTGCAGATAGTTTCATTTTCCGATACAGATGTGCTAAAGGTGGTGGACAACTCTCTCCTGTGTGAGAAGGACCATTCCTGTTTGCTTGCACCTTCTCCATTCATCTTTCCCTTCCTAATGTAGTTATAGCTTCTGGAAGCTCCTTGGAGCCATGGGGAGAGGCACTCAGAGCCCATTAGCTACTGGGCTCCTCCTGCTTTTGCCCGATAAGATGTGAGACCCTTCTGCTGATGCTGGCTACCAGCCTAAAGCCCTCAGCTCTGGATGGAGGCACCAGCCCCCGGTTCTGGAGGATGATCTGGGGTCTTGTCCCAAGTGCTGCTTTCCAGATGTCGTGGAAGTTGCATGCGGCTGGGTGCAGCAGCTCCCTGCTCCTGGAGACCCATGGACTCTTCTGTGGGGAAACAGAGAGGAACTGGGGCAGGCAGAGGCGGGCTGCTTGTCCATGCAGGCAGGGTGCACATGTTGTAGCAGAGACCGAAAGGAGTTGGGGGTAAGAAGGGCCCAAAAGACCCTCCGTAACCAAAAAGCATTGGGGTAACAAATGAGATTTGATGGCTCGATTTGATGCTGTATGCATGAGGGAGATCGTTAAGAGCAGTGGTGATTTCATCTTTTCATGGAGCATGTCATCTTCAGAGGCCAGAGATGACAGTTAAATTACTTAAACTGACTTCTCATGTATTAAAGGCATTTAAATGTCACCCACACATTCCTGTACTGACACAATGACTTTAATTAGACTTAAATATTTCAATCCTTGGGCAACTAAACCCTTTTGTATAACAGAGAGGGAACAGACAAGACAGGCATCAGTCTACAGGGAAGAGAATCTACTACAACACAAAGGACCTGTTTTTCTTTTACATAAATTGCAAAAAGTGTCATGAGTCCTTCCAGTATGGAGATATTTTTTGTCCCAGACACATTTCTTTATCATTGCAGATTTGATGTTCAACTGGACTTTGAGTAAATCTCAATCATCAGTCTACTGACAGGTGTACCTCAGAGCACCAGTCTATCTGCTGTCCTGCATCCAGCTCCATTCAAAGTCTGATGTTTTAGAATAAGGGAGAAACATGGAGAAAATAAAATTTGACCAGTTGTTCTTATTCAAATGAGGAGCCTTGGGAACAGATCACAGTCATTTACTGCAGAGCAGCCAGGGTCTGTGCAGGCAAGACGGTCGAACCTTCCTTCCCCTAGGGATGCATGGATGAAAACGGAAGGCAGAGTGGTATTTCAAGCCACAAGATCCAAGGCAAGAAGATACACAACCACTTGGGCTCACTTCAGTACCTGCCTGTCCTGCCTTCAAGCTCTCAGAAGATGGATCAGATCCTATCTTTAGGACGGCAACTAATATCACCTTCCAATTATAGTGACTGCACCACCCTCCAAAATCAGTGTTAATTTATCATCCTCCCTGTTAGAAAACTGCATCATAAGTCAAGGTGAATTTGCCCAACTTCTGCTCATTGGAGCTGGTTGTCTCATGTTATATAAGACTGAAAAGACTTTCAGTTTTACTTTCTTTCCTAAAAGCCAGCACTACACACTTTTAAGATCCTTTTTTTCCCCTACATGTATGAGTAGCTACGCAAGATCTTATCTCAGCCTCCTCTTTATAAGCTGACTAGGACCAACTTCTCATCTCAGGAGTTATTTTTAGCGATTTCGTTTTACGACTCTTCCTCCTGAAGTGAGGATAGCAGAGCTGCTATGGTAGTCCAGCATATTACAGTTGCACAGCATATGACTGCAGCACAGTAGTACGGCTATTGCAGAAGTAGAACTATTACAGTGGTGTGTTGATCCTATGTGCAAAGGCAATATTTTATTTCCCCCTCCTCTTCACTTTGATACTCCCTCTTTTTTCCTTGATTGAGGAGGAGCATCACCCTTGATCAAGGGTGATGCTGATACCTCTAAGGACAGTGTAACACTGAAAGCTGACAGTCAGGTGATGAAGATGGCCATTGAGTAAGCGCCCCACCCCCCAAAAAAAAAAAAAATCATTTCTGAATTCTGGAAAAAGATTTCTTGAAAATATTTCTGGGGGAAAAAAGAAAAAGAAACTCAATTTTTAGTCATTATGAAAGTGGAGAAGTAGAATGTTTATATATTATATTTTAAAAAGAAACAGGAATCCCATATGTGACAGATACAAGTCTTGTCATTATGGATCTGTTACCACTTCACTAAAAAGAAATTGTAACATTCTAAGATTCAAGGACAGGACAAGGAGAAAATCAAACAGAGAAGAAATAGCCTGCCTGCCTCACCCTTCTTCTCGGAGTGAGGCTTAAATACAGAAGGAAGAAAAAACCTGAATATATGCCACATTTGATAGCAAACATTTCACCAGGAGTAGTTCTAAAAACACATTTGAACCCTGTAAGGTGCACCTACTTACAGGAAAAGGTGTTTAACTCCCTGATTAAGTAGGTAACTTAAAATTTAGATGCAAGATCAAAAAAAGTTCTGATGTGTCCAAAATATATCACTTCAAAGTGGTTTGGAAGCCATTAAGAAAAACAGAATCATGTTGCTAGAGATATTTCTCAAGAGAATTTTTGAAAGGATAGTTTTATTAATAACCAGTTATATCAGAATAGAGTAAAATATTTTTAAATGTACGTAGTGACCAAAGCAAACTTATTTGGAGCTATCTGATAAAATGGATATATCTATCTTACCGTCAGGGAAAACACAGAAATCAATTGGACATTGTTACCCTAGAAAAGAAAAAAAAAAATTCAGAGAGAACCATTTATGAGAGATATTTCAGAACCTATTTATCATCACTTACTGGACACCTATATGAAATGTGAAGAACATGTCTCTCTTCTTCAGTCATCATCAAGGGAAGACAATACTTCCAGATTAAAAAAGTATATTACACTGACAGTAAAATAACCTTATAAACAGTTTACACCCATTTCAGACTGCAGTTAAATATGTTGGCCTAAGTAGATCATAAAAATTGTTCATTTATGCTTGCAAATTGAATAACTGAATATTCACTGAAGAGAAAAGTTTCATAAGATACAAATGCTAGTTAGACAATTGGTTTCCACCATCTGCCTATGGAAGTTAGGTCCTTAACTGATTTTTGCACATTTCAAAGTCTTTTCTGCAACCATCTGATCTAAAAAACACAATTACTTTTTTTTTTTCTTTTTTAGAAGAAGCCATATTCTTTCTACCAAATCATCAGTGGGGGCTGTAGCTCCCCAGGATTTTCATCTTCTGCTGATGTTTTCAGTCCTGAAGGATGGATCCCTACCAGGAAGCTCTCAGAATGGGAACTTAGCATCCTGAAAGGATCTGATCTCTGAAATGAGTTGCCTCTACCATCTATATTTGGAACTGCAGTGTTATAAGTGTATTCTGGCTTTATTTGAGGAGGTACAAGCAGAAGTCATAGAATCACAGAATGGTTTGGTTGGAAGGGACCTTAAAGACCATCCTGTTCCAACCCCCCTGCAATGGGCAGGGACACCTTCCAGGTTGCTCAAAGCCCCATCCAACCTGACCTTGAACACTTCCAGGGATGGGGCATCCACAGCTTCTCTGGGAAAGTGTAGGGAACACAATAACCCAGGTAATTAATGTTGTGGGGGAGGTATCCAGCTATGGATACTGAAGGTTGAAACACCAGTCAGAGTTGGTTGTGACTAAGCTGGACCTGGATGACACATGGGTTTGCCCAGGAACACAGTTCCTTTGACTTTGACTTCAGTGGTCTGAGTTTATTGAGTATCCTCCTTAAAATAAAGTGTTTCCCTTTGAAAGTTTCCGGTCCGTATAGCACAATTATTCTTGATTCTTTCTGTTTTGCCCTCCCCAGGAGCACCTGTCGCAGGCTCTATCAACCTCCTGTCGCTACAGCCATTCACATAAATTGACTTTCTTATTATTTTGTAGAAAGTAATATACTGGTGGCTATTTGGGCCATATAATTAAATATATTTACTCTTATGACAAATCATAACACCATTCAGCCCCACATTTTTCCACCCACGTGTGTTTTGTGCGTTTCTGCTTCAGAGAAACTAAATTCATTTTCTGTCATGGTCACTTGGATAACCAGCAAAAAAGAGATATCACAGCAGCCTGTGTTTTAGCCATGGAGACAATCTCCGGTGATGTCAGCAAATCTGAGAAGCCTGACCCCGAAGGTTACCCCTGTCCCAGCAGACCCTGGAGAAGGTCGATGTGCTATCTTTGGCCTTCAGCTAGTGCCAGGGAGACAGGCTACACTTACTGTTTACTAATCTGGTATCCTACACAAGAAAAGATAGGTCAGAAACTCCACTTTTTTTCTGTCTCTGCCATATTCTTGTCTGGCAGGAGAAAGCCATTCTCTTCTTTGTCCTCTCCTCACTTTTGTGCAGGGGCTTCTCTGTGCCTCAGCAGGTTCTGACACAACTGGGACCTTTACAACAGCAGCTGAAATTAAATATGTTCAGTCTTCCCTGGGCTGCAAAAATTTTCCTCTTGTTCATCTTTGTGGGAATCACAAGATGATGTAGAATTAACTTTTACTTTTTAAATTATTAAAAGAAATACTTGTGTGCAACGGTTCCTTTAGAAAAGGTTGAGCTTAGATGTAAATCCAGAAAGCCCTTATTCCTTCAACCGCTGGTTCAAACCTGCCTTCCCTCTGGTCTTCTTGAGGGATTATCTTTAAGGTGTATGTCAGTGGAAGAATCTGCCCTGACTGCCTCCGGCTTCTTGCTTTTCCTTTCAGTGCAAGATTTCTGCTCCTGACCCTCTGCCTCTACTCAAAAATCTTTTTCCTTGAGCAGTTTTCCAGATTCTTTCTGAAAACTGAGTTTGTTCCTGATACACGCCGCTGTGCCATATGGACACCAGGAAATGTGCAGAGCAGCTATGTTTCGAAGAACCTGAAGGTACTCTGGCTTGGCTTATGCTGGGAAATCATCTTATAGGTAATGTCTAGGATTTGCTTGGGGAAAACAATATGTACAGCCCCAAAAGTTGAAACTCATGCGCTGTGCTAGCAGTGCTGAAATGCAATTTAAGAAGCAACAAGCTGCAGAATTTTTGGGTCCTTTCGGGGAGGTTTTGGACCTCTTCAGCCCTTCACCACCTTCAGAGGAGTGAGTGACAATTGAGGTTGATAAAGCAAAGTGACGGTGCTGTTCTAAGAGGTCTCGTTTGATCACGTGGATGTTCCATTTTTCTAGCAGGACCCTGGCCTTGAGTTGACTGGCATGGGCAGGTGTGGAGCATTGCCAGGTGTCCCTGCATCTGGGCACCACTTCATCCCTTCCACTCTTAACTCCTCCAACAGCCAGTTCGGCAAGCATCAACAAGATGTAAAACAAGTTGCGCCAAAATTGTGAATATTTTCAGTTACATGTCTTTCTATATTTAAACAGTATTTGAACTGGAAAAAAATCCATTTAAGAAGACTGGAGCTTAAATAAAATACAATGCAGAAGTTATAAATGGCTTAAATGAAACCATGCTTATGTGAAACTGATGGCATTCATGAACAGTAGGAAATCACACTTTCTAATCAGTGAAGGAATTTTGATTGCTTCACAGTTTTTGCCTTTGCACTCAATGTGTGTGTGTGTGTGTGTATGAATTTGGGAATGAGACCATCTTCCCTGTTGGGGTTACTTGCAGGAGCATCAAATCGTGCCTCCCTGTCAGCTTAAGAGAAGCGACAACACCGATTCTCACTTAACCTTCAGAATGTGGATGGGGGGGAGAAGGCAAACTAGAAGGACACAGTTTAGTGTTTTGTTTTATTTTAGTTATTAAAACTACATTTCCCATTTCATGGACCCCCTTTCTGCAGGGGAGGAGGGGGAAAAGTAGCTGATTCACAATTTCCAAACGTGATTAACTTCGACCTCTAGTGGAATTAACACAAGGCGTTGGGTTTTCTAGCCACTGTGACTAACAATAATTCTTCTCTAATGCATTCTTACATTGAGTATTCATTCACTCTCCTTTTGTTTATTCTTTGAAAAATAAACTAAGCCTGCGAATGTTTGAGCCAGTTTGATATTGATGTTGGGTCAGGCTTCAGGTTTTGATATTTATCATTTGTTCAGTGAAATGGAACTTTTTAAAGACAGTTAATAAATCACTTTGTCAGCTGAAAAGTGAACCACCAGAAAAAGAATGGAAGTGGTAAAAATAATTTAAAAAATATCTTATACATATTCTGTGACTTCCTATGAAAACTGCAGAGGGAACATTTTCAGTCAGTCTCCTTCAATCCGTTCCTGCTTGTCCCCTGAAACTTTTTACGCAACTGCAGGGTCTAGCATGAAATATATGTGCACATGCCAAGCTGAAAGATAAATGTGGCTCTTTCTTCTCACTGGTCCCTCTGGATAAACCCAGTACATTGTAGTGGAAATACCTGCAGGACCTGCAGTTCACCTCTACAGGCCGGTGTGAAAAGACTTATGTATTTGGAACCACCAGAACCAACACAGCATTTCTAACAGTAGACCAACACCAACAATTAATGAGCAAAATTGCCAGTGAGGTAATTAAATGGCCATTTCACTTGAACATTTGTCCAAATGCCAGGAAGTTCAAAGCAGTGAGTTACAGGATTTGTGCAGTATGAAGAGAGAGAGCATCCCTGGGATAGGCACGTAGAGCTCGCCTGGGCAGGCAGGCAGATGATGGGATGCTCCCAGGGAGCAGACCGGGACCCCTGAGCTCAGAGGTACGCCTGCATCCTCTCATCTGGGCACACCCACGTTCTTGCAAGGTCAGCTCTGAGAATTTCTACACCAGCAAAGCCTGAACTGAATCTTTGCTTAAAGCTTAAGTATGGACTCCTGTCCCTAGTCTAGCCCAGATGTGAATTTGAATGCTATTGCTCGATTTCTGCTAACAATATAATTATACAGTGATACAACTGTATATCATGAAAGCCTTGAAAACTTAGTCCTGAATTTGCATCTGTTCTTCATCTAAAAGACCCCATCTGTGAGAGGAAGCGATTCAGGATGAATTCAATATTATCGTCTAAAGTTCATTATATGACCCAAAAAATGCAAATTCAACAGATGCAAATATTTCAGAAGGAGCCTGGAATGTCTTTCATGACTGTTATTAATGTAAATAATTACACCCTGCAGCGAAGCCAATTTATTCGACATTTACTGTATTGGACAACAAGCGTCTTTTGTGCGTGATGGCAGGTAACAAAGTATAGCACCTTTAGCAATCAGGTTTTTTACATCAGCAACTGTCCTGGAGCCTGTGATTGAGTGTGCAATATCCACGTCACCATTTTCAGCAATTTTACCCAAAGTGTGGTGACTGTTATTTTGTAAGAGTTAAAAAAGCAATTCCACTTTACTGGAATTTGTCATTGGGCTGCTTTGACAGTTACGAGATGCCCAACACACGCAGGACACAGACAGGACAAAATTAGAACTGCCACCCTTTTTGGGTACAGTGTTCTTCTTTCAATGGTGCTGTCATCAATATTCAGCACTCCAAGTAGTGGGATGTTGTGATTTGCTTGCTTGTTGTATTTCAATGACTTCATAAAGCCAAAACTGTGCGTTTTAAACCTAAAGGAGTGATGAAATACAGAGCCAAGATGAGGAACCTGCTAAGGTTTTACAAACGCACTCGACTGATGTATTTGGGCAGGGTAACTCCACTTATTTCTGCCACTTCAAGAAGCTATTTCTGACCACGTCAAGGAGAAGTGGGCCAGCTAGTCTTCTTGAAGCGTGGGGCCTGAAGACATCCTGGCAGAGGTGTGCGTGTGCTTCATCCCTTTCAGGGAAGAACTGGAGAAGAACGTAGATGCTCACAGTCTAATTCTCATTTACAATAAGGCCCTCTCACGCTGACCTAGCTGCCGATACAGGGACTTTAGATCATGATGAAGGTACAGGTGCACTTACTATTATTTATACTCTGTCATACCATGAAAATGGAATTTCCAGATCCTTGCCCTGATAAGACCAATGAGGCCAAATAGCGTTCACCTCTCTTGCATGACTAGCCTCATCATCTCTACACAGCTTCATCCCATGAGTAAAGGGAAAGGATGGGTTTTAAATTCCACTGAACTCAATACAAAGGGCTCCATAAAGGATGAAAAGCTAAGGCCCTGATCCTACAAACGTTTTCTTGTTTGGGGTATTTTACTTCATTTGTCCCTTTGTATTCCTCATCTTCCATCCACACCAGCTTCTTCTTAGGGTTTTGCCACACATTGATCTCTCATGGGAAGTACAGCATCCTTGCCAGGACCTTCTTTGTGAGGTTGCTCAACACAACCCCAGCTCTCACATCCTCACATACAATGAGCCCCAAGGTCTTACACACATCTCGTTCTGTCTTTCTCAGAAGTCCTTGAGAGAGAAAAGTAATGACCATTCCTTCTTACATATATAAGCGTATGGTCTTATTCTCTGTATTTTATTCTTTCTCTCCATGTTCCCCCCAATTTGGTACCAATGAGGTTCATTCATTTGTTATGTCAAGTTCAGATGTAAGCTCTTCCAAACTTATGTGCCATCTTTTGTCGTTGTATAACATGTGACTCCAGGACGCCCAGTGCAACGGGTCCCAAATCCGTTTTCGGGCTACTCGTACGTGCCGCTGCACTGCTGCTAATAAAAATATTAGCAATAGTCATAAGAACATATAGTTAGTGCTGCATTTTTGTTTGTATAACTGTGAACTACACAAGCGTGGGGTTTTTCTATGAAAAAAGCCCTGTGATTTCAGCAGCAGCGCAGGCTGATTTCATGAGCAGGTGGTACACGAGCAAATTCACCCCAGAGTCCTGATCATCCAGCAAATCTTTTGCTTTTGATTCCCATGACACAACTCCTTTGTGAGGATATGAATTTTCTGAATACCTATTTTCAAGGAATAACTCCTTTTAATGGGGTGCAGGTGATGTGAAAATGTAATAATACATTATGCAAACACAAAGCCTCAGTTAAGTTTTCAAGAGCACTATATAGCCTTGATTTCATTTGCTTCAGTTCATTCCATTTTTCTTGAAGCTGTGTATTCTCCAGAATGCTTTCTCCAACCAAAGAAGTAAGAATAAAAACATTTCCATTTGGCATTAGTTATTTTATTTCTTTTCAGAAAAGAGCAGCAGTCTCAGTAGTGTTCATGCTCTGCTATTAAGGGCTAAGAAACCTTTTCCTTAATTATGTTTTTTTTTTCAGACAGTGCCTTCATTTCACATTTCCCAAGGCAGATAATGCCATGCTGCAACATATCAAATCCTGGCACACCAGCCACACACCTCATTATCCCCGGCCATGGGATGGAATACAACAAGCCTGGTATAAATGGATGTCATGAAGCACAATGTAAGATGTCAGGGACAACTCCCTGACATGCAGTACTTTTCTGCAAAGGGTAGCGTGATGAAAAAGTGCCTTCTCTTAACTCTCCAGTATCTAAAGGCGACAAACTGAAGGTATCTGCAAAGGCGTAAAGAACTCCAGATTTTGCAGACGTGCTCCTTTTTAAAATATTCTAAATAGAGGTGATTACCTAGTTAAAGTTGCAAGCAGAAATGTTTCAGTATAACAGGATCTCAGATAATAGGAGTCTCTTCCTTCTTCTCATCCCTCGGGATCCAGGCCATTCAGCTTTAAGAGACAGAATATCACTCTCTCTCTGGAAACCATCAAAGTCAATGATGCATCTTAATTGTCTACACAGGAAAATTTGGCCCTTACTTCAGAAGGATTGCTTTGTTAGACATCTAAAATGTATGTACAAGCAAATTGCCAAATTAGGCATTCTTGGTACAATCCTCCCTTTTATTTCTTGTGTTGGAAGTACATTGGACTTATTAATGACTAATTTATTTAATGTATAGAAATAGTTTATAGGTTAAAAAAAAATTACAACCTCTAAAAAGTGATTTTTTATTATGCAAGAACATAATCAGATGATTTTAGTAAACTAATAAAAATATCAATATATACAAACCGTAGCTAAAAGTTCCTGTAAACTGAATGAAAGCAACAATTAATTTTGCAACCAGAATCGTTTTTAAGCACTTACATATCCTGTAGCCATTAGGGGCAGGGTATGCATAACAGGGGGACTGAACTGTAATAAATGAAAACAGCTTATTCTTTGGGAAAAAAGAAAAGCTATCAGCTTTCCCAGGGGAAAAAAAAAAAAAAATAAGAAGAAGCAGGGCTCGTCCATCTCATGTTCTATTCATCAGCCTTTCACCACCTCTGGCATTCTTGGGGCATATTTCTATGGTGTTGTCTCCAGACTTGAAATGCATTGTAATATTTTGATGGCAGGTATAGCGCTCTGAATCCTGTAAGTAGCATTCGTTCTCTCAAGGTGATGCGGCTTGGATGCAGGAGGCTTTGCTATACGTAACAATAAAATCGAGGAGGAAAAGGATCACTCGGAGCAGCCTACTCTGACTGTAAAAGTATTTTGTGCAAAAGCCCCCAAAATTGTGCTATTTCAGCTTGAATGGGCCTGTATTTTTGGAGCGGTTTCACTGAAGCCTGAAATACACAAATGGAAGCAAATTTTAAGACACTTTTGCTTTCTGGGATTTTTCGTAGCTATTACATGAATTATTTAAATCTGTTAGATAAAATGGAGGAGAGCGATGACAGTTCACTTGGTGTTTAGTTCTCTCCGTTGAAGGGAGCGGAAACTCCCTCCCAAAACGAAAGTGCGGTCCTTTTGCAGCCCCGTGACCAACGAGTGTAAAGCTCAGTAAATGCCGCAGTTACGTGCCTATTTGCACGCTCTTTTGTCCTGAAATAAAAAAAAAACAAACCTTGGGCTAGAGTTCTCTACTTTACAAACCTGCTTCATCTTGCAAGGCCAGAATCCACGCAGCCAGTGATGCTCTTGCAAAACACCATACGTACCCCGGTGCCACCCTCCCCTTCTCCCTGGCATGGGATGAGGGCGTTCGCCTTGGGCTCTGCTTCTTCCAGGCTCCTGGCTGGGGCTCAGTCCGTGGCTGGCGGAGGTGCCAGAGCATCCCTGAGCCACAGCAGGCTCCTGGGCTCCACGCAGCACTGAGTCAGGCGCTTTGAGATTCCCAAGTATTATATCAATAAAAGAGGACTGTGTGCACACAGTATGAGTCTGTTTGTCTTCCCTAAAATTTACTGGTGTGACTCATGACTGGCTTTCTCTATGCCATTAAGGGGATAATGGAAATACTTTTCCAGTGGTCAATTTAACATGCTTGAAACCCAACAGTAAGTTCTCAAGGTACAGTAGTTTGCGGGCATGCACACCTCTCCGTGGAGAGAGAGTCCGCCTGTGTGTTGCTCAAGCCAAGACCGCAGAGAGGTAAGGTAAGGTAAGGAAAGGAAAGGTAAGGTAAGGAAAGGAAAGAAGTATCAGCAGACTAAGTGCCATGAAGGCATGTATGGAAAGGAAATGTTATTAATGACAAAGCAAGAGAAAAATACTTAATAAAGATAAAGTGTGGGATGATGGAAAAGAGCTGATCCTGAGCTGAGGGATGAATGAGGAAGACAGATGAAGTGAGAAGGAGTGAAGTGAACTACTTGGGTTGGTGCAGAGAAAGGATGAGGGAACGTTGTGACTCATGTCCTGGGTGGAAACGAGAGGCTGAAGGTGTCCTGCTGCCTTCCCTTTCATTACAGGGCAGCACTTGCTGGTTGCAGAGGAGCAACCTCACCGAAGACACAAGCAATGGTCCTCGCTCCAGAGCCGGCCAGCCCCGGGCAGACCTACAGGCATTTTGCACAGCAGAACAGTCTTCGCTGCCTCTGTGAGAGGTCTCTGCAGCCAAATCTGTGGTGGGGACAACACGCTCGGGGGTCAGACCGCCTCGACACACAGGCGATGCTTCTGATGATCGAGCTCTTGCTCTTGGTCCCTGTGAAGGAGGCAAAAGTTGCAAGCTGTTGCACCGATCGTTTGAAGAGTTAAGTCTTTGGCATTTAGGGAATAACCTCCGTTTCTGCAGCAGGGGCATGTCCATGACACCATCGAAGACTGAAAATGTTTAGAAGAAATGTCTTTCAGGAGTGAATTCCCTCCCTGGGGCTAACTGACTGCTTAACTTACAAATGTTGCCGTCTATAAAGTACTATTCTGGTGTAACTCGGTCGGTGCCAAGACTCTGCAAAATGAGGGACTTGAGTCAGACCCAATGCCTTTGGGTTGCTGGCAGAAGAATCAGATCTGGACTTCCCTTTTTCTGCAGTTTTTCGCCACTGCCCAGTGCAATGACACACATGTGCGCCTGAGACTCCTCTCAAGACTGTTATTTGGGTGCAGAAAATGGTAGTTTACGCTAGCGGAGTGATGTGTATGGTCATACAGCTGTGGTTTGCAGGTGAGTCCATTCAGACCCAGATCCAGACTGTGTGCAGAACAAACTTTCTTTGACCCCCAAAATTTCCTCCCGCGTCAGCAAGATTCACGGGAAGCATGGATGTCAATGGGAGCTTTAGACACGGGCTTTGCGGGGTGAAGGACTTCACCCAGTGATGTTATGGCAGTTTCCTGGCTATGTATTAAAATAAGGACAGAGGACTTCTTATTTTAAAAAGTGAATGTTAATATCCTTTGAAATACCTAACTGGAAAATATTTTTTTACAGCTAGATGGAGTGATTATAGCACTTTACAAATCAATCACTGTTCCCCTTTTAAAAGGTTCTTTGCATTTACCAAGCTGATGAATAACCTAATTAAATTCAAAGGAGTTAAAAAAAAAACAAGTTCAGAAACTGAAGCGTGCCGAAGTGCTATTTTGGGGAACACAAAATATGATTGTGTCAAAAGCCTGGTTGGTGAAGCAGCATGTGATGAAAACCATCTCACTCAATTGAGGCTGCTCCCTTTCTATCTCTCAGGAAGATTTTGAATGAAGAATAGTGGTGCTCTTCTTCCAGGATCGGAGTGCCCGTTTCACCCTCAGCTTTTTCATTTCCAGCAGTGGTGTAAAATGGGAGGAAATGATAAAAGCAGTAGTGTCAACTGCTGCTCTCCGTTTTTATTCTTTGTGGAACTACAGATGCATAATCATTTTTATGGCTTATTTTACTGTCCAGGCAGAGCAGAATTCTGTTGTGCTAGGCACTGTGCAGAGCATAAAGTGGGCTGAGTTACTTCAGTGTGAAATGGGCAGGAGAAAAGTAAAAAAATTATTTTCCTCTTTTGACCCGGGAGATCTAAGGGCTATTACTGTATTGCTACAACTAAAATTTTTTCATTTTTGTATCTTTAATTACATAACTAATTTATATTTATTTATTATCTATTTATACTTATTTATCATGTGTATCAATTTATGATCTAGGTTGAATTTATGTCTTCTTCCTTACGCTCCAGTCCTTTGAAACAACAGAAGAGTGCTACAAACATTTACATTTGCTTATTCTAAACTTCTAGTGAAGCCTTTTAGTTTCTCAGGCTTGTTTAGTTTTCAAATACGACAGCAGGAGTTAATATTTCCTTAAAGATGGAAGTCTTTGGATCAGTGGATCCCCTAAAGTCGGTGGATCTCCTATACAAGAACTTACCTAAGCTGGCATTGGGATGCTGAAGAACCAAACTCTCTTTTCTGCTCATGGATTGGCTGTTTGCCCACCTGCCCTGCAATACTTGTAAGGACCTGCTGTACTCAACAATTTGAACTATTATCTCAATTTAAATGAGATGAAAGAAACAGAAGGGACAAAGAGTATTAGGGCTATTATTTTTACCCCAAACTGGAAAAGACTGGCTGCAAAAGAAGAGTTTTAGGTCAAGGAAATGATAGAGAAGAAAATATGGTCGTGATTAGAGAAAACATACCATACAGGCAAATAGAGATAATGTCCAGAAAGAAACTCGAGGGGTAGGTGAGAGATGGAATTGAGCTAGGGCCGAGGGGCAAGCGAGAAGGAGAAAGAAAGAAGAGGCAGCATAAAAGCCTCACAGCATAAAAGCCAGAGGAGGTGGAGTAAGGGAGGAAAGTCAGGACTGGAAAAAAGGAGGACTGCGGAAAAAGTGCCACGTCTCAGAAAGAGAGAGAAGGAAATGTTAACAAACAGCTGATTAGAGCCGTCCAGTGAGAGAGAAAAGGAAGGAATCACGGGCATGGAAGAGTAAAAGCCAGCTCTGCGCTGGCCTGACGTACGGAGTACCACAGCCGAGGGGAAGGGGCAGGTGTCAGCTGATGGGAGGAAGAGGAGGGAGGACACGGAGCTACAGGGACAGATCTCTGGGCTTTTCAACCCTGTGCTCGCTGAAATGTGGGGTGGCTTCTCTTCAAACTGTCAGGGTGTGAGGCATCTTCAGGATTACCCTTTGCCTTGGAGGAGAGAGAATGAGAGATTACTCTGATTTTCTAGCCGTAGACCAACGCTTTAGGAAAATAAATAGAAGAATTTCAAGTAAAAAGAAAACGGCCAGCAGCTCTTTTTCTTGTTTGGATTTCTTTTTGCTAGCACATGCTAGAGTTTGACATTACTTTCTGTTTGCTTCCAGATACATTAGCACACACTTTTCTATGAAAATAGTGTCACTGGCGGGTTCGTACTGACTTCTGCTACTGACTGTCTTGGGAGGTGAAGCCTTCTGGGGAGATAAGCTTATAAGTAGCTCCATAAAATTTCTGCTTGCCTCTTTTTTTCACATTGTGCGGGGGTTATCAGGCAGCCAGAGTTCAGTCACTCTCAAGTGCAGTTCACGGCTCAGGACTATACAGGTGCCAGAAGAATTTATTGCAGAGTGGCACAGCCTGATCTCAGCGTGAGAACAGTCTCTCCGATGAAAAATTCAGAGCACATAGAATTTAGGGTTTCCAAAAAGCATCTCACAATGAAAAGCTGAAACCTGTGATAAACTTCATAGGTATGTTTGCTAACTTTATTGCTTTGTAAAATTCGTATGTCTGGGAAAAATACCAATCTCCTGAGCATTATTATTAGTTGTTAGTTAAACCCTCCTTTATCTTCGTGTTTCTCTTCTTTTGTTTGTTTTTTGTTTTTTGGTTTTTTTTCCTCTTTTTTACCATTTGCACTTCAGTGGACAATGATCTTGGGCTAGGACTAACAATACAACCTTCTACCAGTACCAGGCAAATGGCTGACATGTCTCCATTAAGCAGTGGGTACAGTTGCACGTTTGATCAGCTGAACGTTGGGAATTTTCAGAATCTGGTTTTGCTGCCGTATGCTGAGCTAGGTTTGCAAAACTGTGTGAGGGTAACCACATTAACAGGATGATTATCATTGCCTGCTACTGCTTTGTGCTCACCCCACAAGGTGCCCCGGTTATGGGTATGTGCAAACAAGATACGTATTCTGCTTTTCCATGTTTGAGTTCAAAAGATACGTGCTAGTTGGCAAAACTGCTTCTGTGTTCCTATGCTTTATTTTTCTTTTGGCTTGCTTCATTTATAAAACCTATGCTTTGTGTGCATAAAGCATAAATGATCTCCAGCTTTAGTTTCAGGCGTATGAAGCTCTCGCCCAAGGTGCCCAGTTTCATCACAGCACTTTCATATCTCAGCTCCGGAGTGGAAAGAGCCTCATCCCTCTTGAACCCCCAAAACTGCGTATTGCAGGGAGAAAGAGAACTGCAAGACCATCTAGCAGTGACAAGTTTCCTTGGATATTTGTCTGGATATTTGGACTTCCAGGTTTCTGAATGTTCATTACTATCTTCTCTCCTATTGAATGTAATTTTATTTTTAAAAAAACAAGGCTATCTTTAAACACCATCATGGCTTCCAACCACCCATCTTGATGTGGGTGGGCGAGTTTATGCACTAACGGTATGTTATTTACACCGGAGCAGGATCTGTGCCGGGAACAAGCAAGGCGGGTGCTGCCGGCGCAGGCAGAGGAGCCGGGTGCGGAGGACCTCGACCCACCCGGTGCAGACCCACAGCACTCAAGGAAGAGGAGCAGAGCAGGTCCGGGGATGGTCACCTGGGTCAGTTGAGACTTCAGATGGCCAGGGCAGTTCACGGCAGCCAGACAGGGCCAAGGTCAAGCTGGGAAGCCAAGTCAGCACAGCAAGACCAGGCTTAATGCAGTACAAGACCGAGCGCTGCCTTTCCTGTTGCGTAGCTCGGGCAGGGGCAGCGTGCTGAACTTAAAGCTCAATTTAAGCCTGGGTTTAAAAGCAGACACCAAGTTAAGGGATAGGTAGGACCTCTATCTCTGTACCCAGCTCCTTCCCAGCCATCTGCTCCCAGGTGACAGAGCTGGGCCATACCAGAGCTGGCTTAGGGACGGACAGCTAAACTCAAGGGAGGTGAGAAGTAGAAGAGGTTGCAGAGCCTATTCATGTAGACAGGGCCACAAAGCAGATAATGATTCAGAGAAGCTCACAGTCCTGCTCCCGGATCACCTAAATCAAGGAAGCTACCGTGGCATCCTGTGGTTCCTGCCCTGACTTTTCTTCCAGTGGGAAACCAGCCTGTGGGCAGGGAATGGAGGAAACAGCCAGAGCTCTTATCTTAATGCACAGTCCAGACATGGCTGGGATAGAGACCTGCCTCCAGGAGCTGGAAGACAACCTGGCCTTTATTGTTTAGGCATAGATCTCAAGGAGAAAAGTGGTATAAGTGCCCACTAATTTTGGTGCCCAGGCTGAGACAACCAGATTCTGGTATTTCAAAGCTGTTACTGTTTTGCAGCCCATGACATGCAGGTAGTGGGGCCAGTTTTATAAGAGTTAAATTGAGAGGCTACTGGAAAGAGTTTGGAGAGTTAGCCAGGGAGTACTTTTTGTAATAGCATCACAGTGCTTGTTTTGGGATCTCAGTCCAGCATCGAACCGTTTCTAAAGCGGAGCCACCAGGCTCATTTTGGGGGGTGCAGAGAAGTTTGCAGTTCCATCTAATCAGTGCTTAGCATAGGTAACATCTTCAGTCACTGCGATGATCAAACTCTATTGCCCCTACTGCCAAACTGAGCACGTTCGGTAATTTTCCTAAATCGTTTACATTTGTGCGGATCCTTACGGGAGAGAAAACATACACCCTGCCAATAAACTTGAAGGTTCTTCTTTATAGCATATGTGGGAGCATTAGTGCTTTTCACAAAAATGCTTTTAATAGCAGAAAGACAAAGAGCTTGTCCCCAGTCTCATTTTTTTACCTAAAATCTTGTAAGAAATGACAAATTCCCAGCCTGGGAAAAAAAATTAGCCCAGAACTTTGGTTAATCTCTGGCGACATTTTAAATAACTAGAAACAGAGTCTTCTAATGGAATGTGTCAGGCAAATTGAACTGTAGGAGGGACTGTCAGCTATGCCAAGATTTCTTATACCCATCTCCTATTGGAGATACCACTTTATAAAAATCTTAAAACATGATTAGCATGAGCGCTGCACTCTTCCTAATAGTTTTCCTTATTTGAGCCTGATAATTGTCCATTACATCACCGTTACTGCAGTTAATCATACCTACCTTTCTTCACAGGTTTGCTTTCTTTGCAGTTAATTTTTACCTCAAGTAACAGCTCTTTTTAGTGTTGTTGCCTTAAGGTCTAGGAACATCCTAGTCCTTCTTTCTGGCCTCATGGGACATGCAGATAACATAGACGTCCTGAACTAAATCCAGGAGGAAATTCAGTACGAGACCCTTCAACACGACTTGAAAGACCCTTCTGCACATATCTAGCTTTTAAGTGTCTGAAGTTAGCTGAAATTAATCCCATCCCAACTGGAGTTATTCACTATTACCCTCCTCACTGTCAGATGAAGAACAAAGAAACACGAGCAATTCCCAAAATCTTCACCTTCATTTGCAGGTGTCATCTAACATTTTAATGTCATTCTTCAAGAGCAGTAAGGATGCTATCCTGAAGCTGAATTCAAAGAAGGCAAATTCAAACCTATGTAATCAAACCAACAGAAGGTGAATAGTCCAGTCACATCTGCCAACCCTGAAGACGAACCAAGTCTAAAAGCTATGTTGTCATCCAAGGTCATAACAATCTAAAGGAAGAAGGATCTGTAAAGCCGTCTTTAATCATAACATGGCCAATTTTTTATTTAGAACCCTCTTTAAAAATTAAGGTTGCGATTTCCCTCTAATTCAGTACAAGAATTTCTCATTTTTATCACTCTGCAGAAAACTGATCCAAAACAAAATCCCTCGTGGCTCCCCTTTTCAACAAGTTACACATGGATTCTTACGAAGCTGTTGGCTTTTGTCCCAGCTGAAGAAACCCTTCACTTTCATTCTTCAAGAAGTAAGAGTCTGATAAATAACAGAAAGTCCTTTATTCCAGTCAGCTCTTCCAACTGCTTCAAGCCAGATGGAATGTTCTCTTTCTGCTTCTCCCACCTTTGATTTTGGAAACACTATTTATTGTTCAGCAAGAAGCCACAGCTTGTCTTTCTCTTTTCATCCTATTTTGTATCTCCTGCTGTTGTAAATAGTTCCAGGTTGTCACTGTGACTCTTCTTCGAAGCTTCCCCAAGTTTATGGAGGATGACTCTGGCCCAAGTTTTGTCAGTCGTTCCCAGGGATCCCAGCATTGCCACTTGACCACAGCAATCCCAGGGGTACCAATTCACCTTATTCTAACATAAACACAGATAAAAGTGCCAAGGACCTCATCCAACCACACCACTTGGGAAAGCTGGGAGCAGCAGCAGAAGCGCTGGCAGCTGGGTGCCCGTAACCTCAAGGAAGACAGCATTGCTCCGGTCATTCCTGCTTCGTGTTCAGAAGGTATTCACCTAAACCACACAGGCTCAAGTCTGTTTATTTCCATACTGATATTTAAATAAAGCTAAAATTCTACAGAGTTTGATAGCACTTGTTGGGAAGAATTGAGGTTAGAGAGGAGCTGTTTCGTCAAGTCGTACATATTTAGTAACTGACATCTTCTACTATATTTAGCTTGTGTACTGAAGAGCAGATAGCTGATTATGCAACAAATTGAACTTTTTCCGACCTCTTTGCAATGTGCAGGGCATTCAGCACCCTGATTACAACTGTAAACAGTTAATAATTATTGTAATAAGGACTGCTATCATTAATCTAGCATTAAACTTCTGAGATTTTCAAAACATTTTACAAAATAATGGAGACTTGTGACACTGCTGTGAGTTAATTAAGACCTGACATCCTTCCTTCTTTTTTTTTTTTTTTTTTTATTTTTTATTGCATTGAGGATTAAGGGCTTGATCTGGAAAGGAAAGCAGATGATACCGACTCAGATTTCAGTTTTAGCATTAATAATATTGATAACATTGAATTAAGTGTTTAAGCTCAGGTACCTTACGTGCCTTCATACAGTAACTGCGAAGTTGCACTGAGCTACTGTTGGCCAGACTTTTCCAGAAATTTCTCTTGCTATTTATAATGAAGGCACAATTAACCCGAGTGTTAATGAACTTATCAATCCTGTTAGCGTAACATTTGTTAAATGTGCGAGGAAAAAGAGGAAGGATGGAAGAAAATTCATGCAGCAGAAAGCCATTCAGCTTTTTTAATCCCTAGTTAATGGTAAACCAACCATCTAAGTATCAGACATAAGGGATTTTTTTTAAGAATGGTATTTTTGTCAATGTTTAATTTCATGTAGTTGGCACTTTCTAATGATTTCTGAGGAAATGGATGGTATCAGGACTTTCAGATCTGAAGAAATTTCCCCAAATACCCAGGCCTTTCATCTCTCAGCACTCTCCTCTAAAAATTAAATCCTCACCCTTCGATGATAGAACAAAACAGATCTCTGAAGCATCGTTACTGTGCTTTATAACTCCACAACTACATCAGGACAGACACTGCACAAGAAACAAACATCTTATACTCTTTGGTTTCTCCCAGAGTGCTAATTATCAGTGCGATACTTAAAAAGTCTATCTGTTCTGCTTTTTGTGCTCAATCTTCTAATCATTTAATAAATTACCATGGTAAAAGAATGACTTTGACTGGTTAACTGTGCAGTAAATTGGCTGTTATTAGTCAGCAACATTTCTTAATACTATGTTGGTGTATCTAGCTGTAGGAGAATTGCCAAAGTAATATAAGTCATCAATAGGGAAACCTGCAGTTCTTCTTTCTAATTATTTCACACACACACACAAAACCAGTATTCACATTTGAAATAGAGAAAAAGTTAAACAAAATCTCTGTAGCTGATTCTATCGACGTACTGTTGTTTTATTCATTCATGCTTATGCAAAGTATGGGCATAGACATGAGAAGACTTCCAGTGTACACCCATTTAAAAATCGCAAAACTTACTGTTGATTAATGAATGCATATTTTATCATCTGCTGAAGTGTCAGTCCTGGGGAGATGGATGAATTTATATTCTGTATTCCCTAGTGAACCACACATTACCCGCACATTACCACGCACTGGACACAACAAAGCAGATGGGTTTTATCTGAAACAAGCTGTATCTCCCAAGACAGCAGCATTTTGCATTTGACTTAATGTATGCTTGTATAAGTATTACTGCAGGCAAAATTAATGGATTACTTTTGGTTTTCTTCTGATAAAGACACAAAGTCTTGCACTTTCCTTGTCTGATTTATTGACATTTTGACATGACTTTTAATGACTCACCCTATATGTTCTTTTCTCTTTTAGTAAACCGACTGCCATTATATTTTTGACATTCCGTTTACCCGTGACAAACAATAACTTCAGATTTAGTAGAACTTCAATTCTTTCTCCTTTACAGTAATATTCCATGACTTTGTTGCTAGCCTCTATTCCAGAGGAAAAATATATCAGAGCTAAAGAGTGTTGACAAGAATCACCCATTTTCCATGCAATCCCATCCTATCTTAACTCAACCATGTAACATCACCTACCAGGCAGTAAGGAGGCAAAAACATTGCCCACCAAATGAATGATAAAACACTACATAACTCACATCCCTTCAGCTTTCCAGTCTCATTCAGCCGCAAAGGAAAAGAAGTTTTATGTGCTCTTCTTTCCTTCTGTAGCTGTTTCTACAGTTTTGTGGGTTGAGTGGTGGGTTTTTTTTTCCCCTCATAGCAACTCTTGGGATTTGGAGAGCAATGGATGAGTTTGCTGATTAGTTTCCTCAACTTTAATACCTGTGATTTCTCTGACTAGGCAAAAGAAGGCACCAGATACAATGGCTGAAGTCCTGACTGCTTTGTGACATTAATTGGGAAGTTGACATAGACATCAACTCAGATGAGAAGCAAGCACGGAAATGTCGGTCTCCGAGCTCAGACTCACACAGCCACCGTAACTGCCTGACAGCCACGCCACGGCCACTGCTGACAAATGTGCCCCAGCTCAAGACAAATGCTATGCAATACGACTTAACTGAGCCCACTGTGAAGAAGGATAGCAGCAATCTGCCTCCTGTACATTCGTCACGGTCTAGGAACGTGTGCACCGATGGCTCTTGCTTCTCGGCAGATATGCACCAACATTTTACCCTGCGGCAATCTGGTCGTGTATCTGAGCCTAGTGAAGAAAGCAATGAAGAAAGTGCTACGGTAGAAAAGTTTGGCTTATGGGGAGCTGGGGACGGAAGAGAGGATATTTTGTCATAGTCGCAATGAGTTTGGAGTATCATTAGAGGTGTTTGGCTTCTGATGCACATCTTCCCAAATGTGTTCAAAAGCTTAAAAGTTTGAATTAAAGACTTTAAATTACTGAGCACTGAGAGTGTTAAGAATTTCCTAGGTGACAACTGTATTACTTATGGCAGACTGCTCAGTTACCAGCTAGCGATAACATTAAATTTATATGATGCCAGTATATAAGTTAGCTAGAAAGCCATGGAATATCGTATGAATCCATTTGGGAAGTCACTATCTCAGAGGCCTGCCGAGATTAAAAATCAGTTTTGCATAATCACCTGGTATATAAGCACCAACAGAACCAGAAACTTTACTCCTTTCTGGATTACTGTTATTAGTCAATTTTTAGTCTGTTAGGAGTATCTCAACACACACGTTAACCAACAGAGGTTACCATAGTTTAGTATCATCCCACTCATCCTTCCATTTTTCAGCCAGTAGGTCTGTTATGAAAAGCACTATATTACTTTTAATCTTTTGTTCTATTTTAACCCAGCACAACCCACTGCCTTTTATTCACATATGTGGCAGAAGGTCACTATGGTGATAACTGTGCTATTTTTTTCAGTTATTTTAATGGTATGCTGACATGTGTTGGAAGCTGGAGCTTTTGCTGGGGTACTGTTTCTCACATCTGGAGCATATTGCCCGCTGAGGTTTGTATTGTTGATTCAATTTCTGATTATAAATCCAGACTGAAATTTTATTTGTTCTCCTTGGCTTTCACTGAATGAACTAGATTTGTGGTTTTGTATTCTTTACGTGTAATTTTCCTTAAGACACTCTGTGAAAATCACTATGTAAGCACAATTTGTGCTGCATGGTGTTATTAAGTATTCTCTTTTAAATTGTACAGTGAAAGAACTGTATAATTCGTTTTGTTGTAGCTTCCCAAACAAATATATTTTGCTAAAATATTTTTGATTAAAAATTGATGTGTCATGTAGCTACTTCCCACTGATTTTAAAGTGAAGACAAATAGGGTAGACTGGAGAATTTTCGAAAGACACATTCATCTCACGTGTTTCCACTGGCAAAACACCGTTTCAAAGCTACTACATGTAATTTCCTATGCCAGTATTCCTATGGAGGTCCAGATTTTAGAGTCAGGTCATCAATAACAGAATGTGTGCTTCATAGTTGAGATATGCAAATCAATCTCCTCTCTTTCCCTTTACATTTTAATATTACAGATCATAGTACAGAGCATCATGGTATTCAGTACTGCCTAAAATATTCTGCTGGTGAGAAGGCAATGTGAGAACTGCTATTTAAAATTTAAAAAAAACCCACATTGTTACGTCAGACCAGGAGGTGATTATGCACTGCTACTTCACAGTCCACCGTAACAGCAGTGAATAGTGAATGACTGCTTCAAAAACATGGTTGGCTGAGATTGTAAACAGATTTTTAACCAAACCGCACTTCCACAGGAATCACCTCTGGTGCATTAGACATCTAACAGGTTTTTTTGTTGTACCACCATATCCTGTGGTGTAAGAAATTTTGGGTTGTTTGGAGAACAGTTCTTACAGACATTGCCTTTAAGGCTTTGCAGAGGGATAGCTTTGTCTACGGAACCGCAGCCAAATTTTACTCTCAGACCCACACGATCAGCTTCCATTTATCTTCATAGTATTGACAAATGCATATACAAGCTGATCTAATTTCATTATGCCATAGCTTACATGGACAAAAAAAGTTCCAATTCAAAGTAAACCTATACATTCCCTTCTTTAATCAGCATTACATTTGAATCAAAATGCCACTGAAACTTAGGAATATCTCCAGATCTCAATATGCAGCTGAGTTCCACCGAGAGTAATAAAGGTATTGAATCAAATCCAAACAGAAATACCCTTCAAAGTCGGCAAGTGAAATTTAGAACCAGATCTGAGTTTATGTGACTCAAACCTGTCTTTAACAGTTGAATTACCAAGTTACAACTGTTCCTTGATTTATTGACACATCCAGGGCACAGCAAAAGTTGAGAACCTCTGCTAAGTTCTACTGTAGTCCAATTTTGACTTGTTTTTCACAGAATCACAGAATCGATGAGGTTGGAAGAGACCTCTGGGATCATCGAGTCCAACCTTTGCCCTAACACCCCCATGCCAACCAGACCATGGCACTAAGTACCAGATCCAGTCTTTTCTTAAACACCTCCAGGGATGGTGACTCCACCACCTCCCTGGGCAGCCCATCCCAATGCCTAGTGACCCTTTCTGTGAAGAAATGCCTCCTCATTTCTAGCCTGAACTTCCCCTGGCACAGTTTCAGACTCTGCCCTCTTGTCCTGGCATCTTGCCATTTTGAAGGAATCATCATCTTTCCGAGTCACTAAGGTAAAATAGCATCTCTTCTGCTCCTGTCAGTGGTTCGTTTCATCAGCTTCTCCGTGGCTTACCACTCTTCAATATCCTGTCTTGCCTGCTCTGCAGTCTTTCCGTTCCTCAGTCAACATATGGCTGGCATATATTTTTATTTTTCCTACTGTTCTGGAATCCCACTTCCTGAGAGACCTCTTTTGCTCCATATTCTCTGTAAACACCCTGCTGTATACTTGCAGCTTCTTAAACCAGTATCCACTCTTCTGCCCAAATACAGGGGGCTGGGGGCAGATCTAGGCTCAGTAACTCAGAAACCAGACTTGTGCCTCAATTTTCTGTTCCTAGTTTATGAGTTCTTGTAAATCGGATGAGTCTCCTGTATAGCTAATGGAGTGAAGAGGGTGCTTTTGAAAGCCTTCAGGAGGAGACCTTATCTGCCTAAATTTGAAGTGGAAGTTAAAAGCCTAAATTAGGCACACTGCATGTCATGTTCAGTGACTCCCTGGACTGAGGAATGGGATATTGTTTAGGCCTGCACTTCCTCAGCTTAAGACCAGCAAAATTTAATTTTCTTTCTTCCTACCCCTCTTTTATGTTATTGTCATTGACATTTCAGATGTACGTTCAGTAATTCACATTTCCAGTTGTGCAGTTCTCTGACCTGTCTTATGCGTCTCGTGGGTAGCTTTACTTTTCTAACATCCTTCAAAATCCTTCCTTTTCTTTACATCACCACCAGCAAAACTTCATGTAATTTTTTCTTTTTTTCATTTTTCCAAGATTACAGTATCCCTCTCTTCCTCCAGTGTCTCTCACTGAACATTTCCTTCTCACAGTTGTTCAGCTTACAACACCCATTCAATTCTGCTCTAAATTACAACCGACATGAGTTCCGAGATCCTCAGTCAGGTCCTTATCTCTTGCAAGCTAAAGCATTAACTCTGCTCTCCCTTGTTGAGAGAACCCACGCTAAGTTGTTGCTTCTCCTCATTTGAGTGTCCTTCATACTCCCTCTCTGTTGTTCTCTGTCCATTTTCCTACTTTCTCTCTTTCTTTGCCTTTTCTCCTTCTTTTGGCAGTTTTTCACATCGCTTTAGCTGAAGGTGGCAGAGGTGGGGGCAATGCAGAATATGTGACGGTAGGTTCCCATTCTCAGCTGGCCTGGCGGGACCCTCTGCCTCTCTCTGTTGACTATGGAAGGAGGCAAAGACAACAAGCTTCTGTTGGGCCAGTCACCCACTGTGCCTTCTCCTGTACTCTTCCCTCTGCTCAGTGATTTTCTTGTAGTGCATTAAGAAACATGGCTCCCTCTAACTCCTTCCTATCCAGAACCTATTTCTCTGTCTTCAGCCTTCCAGTCCAATAATGGTTCCTCGGGTCATTGCCTAGTGGATAGGGGCAACAGTATCTTCAGGTTGGATTGCTATGGAGAGCAGAGAAATTTATCCTTTTGAATGTGAAGGATATTTGTAATTGTGGCACTTGTACAAGGTGTTCTTATGTGCAGGGAGTGCTTGCTTCAAATTGTATTTTTCACATAGCTTTTATTTCTACAAGTAAGATTTATTTTTAATATCAAAACATTCATGTCAGGGGATGGTTTTTAACCTTCCTTGGTTTTATGTTTAAGCAGCACTGAGAGTAATATTTTCAATTAAAATATTTGTCTTAGACTTGAATGATAGAGCAAATATTAATGCGAGATTCTGCACCACAAGAGCTGCAGAGAATGAAACAATCTTTACAAAACACATTTTTTTGTCCTGCTCATTTGAACAGTGAATGATTATGCTACCTGCCTGTGAATGTCACTTTTTCTCCTAATTGTACTCTGAGTTCCCAGGAGAGGGTCACAGAGGACAGAAGACAGCCCTGCATTCTAGCATGGTCAGTTCTCGTGGACTTGCACTCCACGTGAAATATCAGCATGAGCTGATCATTTTCCCACAGCAACCCATTGCATTTCCACACATCTACTACCACGCCTCACTCACCAAAAATTCTGGCCTTGTTGAATTTGTATGCTGTCTAGAATACTATTGACAGAAAAAAGCAGTAGAAGACTTTAGTTACCTCCGTCTTCCTTTCCATTCACAAAAATCACCACTCTGTCTTCGCTGACT
This sequence comes from Cariama cristata, assembly GCF_000690535.1. Taxonomy (NCBI): domain Eukaryota; kingdom Metazoa; phylum Chordata; class Aves; order Cariamiformes; family Cariamidae; genus Cariama; species Cariama cristata. The sequence goes on along the minus strand of NW_009626158.1, from coordinate 16,603 downwards.
AGCTCAACGTGGAGAGAGAGGTCAATCCAGTGTTTATATTGAAGATTAAAGATGAAAAAAAAGGACAAGAATTGCTATATGATCTTTTTAGCCTGTTCCACTGCCACTGCAGAACTTTATTTCTGCCACACAAAACTCGTAATGCTTGCTCTGTCTGACTTCATATGATGGATTACTTAAAGTGAAAAATTATTCAGAGATAACACCTCACATCACTCCAGCACAATCTCACATGAAGATAAATGCTCGAAGGGCTCTGAGCTCAGACTTGTAGAAAGGAGAGACTGAGGAAGTTCAACAAAACCAAAAGCCAACTTGAGTGGGCTTTCAAGGAAAGCCGAGAGTGGAAGTGTGAAATAAGATGTCACAGCACTCCGATAGAGAGGGCAAAGCCTCGTTTGTATCTGATCAGTGGTCCTTGCAGTCTGGGGATGAAAGGAGAAAAAACCATGACTATAAGTCAGTTTTATCTGAGGAGTGAGGCAAAGTAAAGTAGAGGTAAAGTAAAGTAAAACTAAATAGTAGATAGCCACATCCCTGGCAAAGAGACTAACGGGACTGACATAAACCAGCTTCCTTAGCACTGGAAGTTTCCTTTACATGGACAGCTTCAGATAGAGACTTTCAGTCTTCGCTCCACTGGTTTTACGGCATCCCCATCTAAAGTTGGTGTCGAAGGTCTTGACCTTACAGCCAGGAGACTGAGCCTAGGATTTATAATGTCTCCTGCGATTCCTTCTGCTTCTCCTACCGGTCTGGGACATCTCAGTGGTAGAAGTGGCACCACAAGTAAATCTGGCTCAGTTTTCTGCAGTATTTCCATGCTGACTTTGAGTGATTGCCTGGAGGTATCTCTCAGAAACACAGCAACAAAGGTGGGAAGACAGTATGGTGCAGGAGCCAGGAAACAATGCACCCCAAAAAGCTGTCTGAGAGCTAACACTCAGAAATAGTTCTGTCAACCATCAGAAGGAGGACCTATCGAAAGGAGTGCTGTGCATGAGGGTGTGGGCCTCAAGCTATGACATCAGACCCCAAAAGGACATGGGGACAGCCCAATGGTGTGGTGAGCTCCATGACATGAGGTTGTTGAGAGGACTTGAGGGAGGGACAGAGACCAGATGCCCAACTGTACAAAAGCAGCCACTTTTCAACACTCGCGCCTCCCCGCAAGACAGCCTCGAGGCCAACACAGATGGCACATCTACAAGTCCTGAAGATGCTCTTGGAAATTCTCCTACAAGATGTCACAAACATAGCCCATACAGTTCACATTCAGTATTTCACCTTTAAAAAAATGTCTTTCTCCCCTGAAGTAAAGTCTGGTAGCATCTAAATATTTTGAATTTTGATGCTATGCCAATGCATCTGAATGCTTTTTCCGTACTTACAGATCAGTTCCCAGGAGAAGATGCTCTCTGTTCTCCCCGAGGAAAAGCGCATCTTTGTCTACAGTCAAGCAAAAAAAGAGGAAAAGAAAAGCAATGAGCAACTTCAGTTCCTGCCATGCAGGATTGTTTCAGATGTCAACCAGCAATCAGTTACTGCTCTCCAGTTAGAGTACTTGTGATTGAAGAAGCTTTAACCTTAGACTTTACAATTAAAATAAATTAAAAGCCAACATTGCTCCCCAAATTTTGTTTCGGAACAAGTAAGTTTTATAATATCTAAACTGACAGTCAAAACGTAGGGAATTGGTGTCAGATCCAGCTACAGTCAAAACCTAAAACTGACAGAAAAGTTTGTTATACTTGGATTTTATGACATGCTAGAGCAAACAGGATTTGGACTGACAGCTTCTCAGGGAGACAATCTTACCATCCTTGTATTGTGAAAAGTATGTTAGCAGTAGAGTACAGTAAGTGGTATATGTGCCAATATGCAACAAAACCTGTTCAGAATTTTCGATGCTACTTGAAAACAGGTGAGGTAAGGACAGTCTCAGCCTTTCTTGGTTTGATGGATTTACAAGAACCTTAGAAAAATCAAATAAACCCACTTAGAGTATCTAAATTCCATAAACTATAATAACTTTTCCCGAAATGTTATATTTTCATTATTTTTTCTGATTTTCAGGTTAACAGATCTTTGATTTTGCAATGTTTTGTGTTGTAGAAGCCTCATTTTCTTCTGTTTCGTTGTCACTTTTTGGACTGTTTGTACTTCAGGTACATCTAACAATATGCCTGAGCTATAATGCAGAGTCCAGAATTCAGCCCAGTATTCATGTTAGGGACTTACTACTATTCAATATGATGTATTTTTTAATATATATTTTCCAGTCTTCCCTTACAGACCGGCCCTTACAGCTATACACAGGCAAGCTAGGCTTTTCCCAGTACTGTACTTTGCAAGATGACAAATTGGTAGACATCTCTATTCATCACCAAAGTGGCACCACAGTAACACATAGGTTCTGTAGTTGAATGAAATTAAGATATGCGTTATTGATGCGTCTCTGCAAGAAAAGAAGCAGCAAAAATGTATCTTTGTCATCAGAATCAATCTGAATAAGATGACATCTGTGGATATTAGTTTTACCAAGTATCTTATGAGAGCAGTTCTGTTTTAAATAATTATCTGAGTTCTTTCCTCCATTCGTTAAACAGGCTTCTCTGGTTTCCCAGCCAGGATTTCTGTGTTCACTTTTCTCATTAATCTTCCTCCACACAATCTGATAGTAACTTAATTTTCTTTCCCTGAACTACCCCAGTCTTTTCTCTGTTCATTTAAACTTAGCTCTGCTCACTATTTCTTCCCCTTCCCTTCATGCGTTCTTCTCCTATGAACTCTTAATTACTATTTCCTTAAAACCATGCTCCTCCTTTCCCAACTCCTACAACTTAGACATTTCCATAATTTCTTCCTTGTGAAACATCTGGAAAGTTAGGTCTTTCTGTATTTGAGGACTCCCAGCTGTGGACACTTTCTTTGCATTCTCAAGCACTTCAGGACTACCTAGAAGACTCTGTGGGGCTCAAGGCTCATTGCAATGCACGATCCGTTCTACGAGTAACGTAAATGTCACGGTGTTGAGGAGCATTGCCTTTCAATGAAGAACTGAGGGGCAGAGATGACAGCCTGCCCATGCAAGTTCACGGCAGAACCTGGAGATAGTGGGGGGACAATTTAATGCCATCACCACCAAACCACCTCGCCCCTGTAGCTGGTAATACTGAGTCATGGTTATCAGTCACAGAGGAGTACAGATGATTCAGAGACTCATTAATGAAGCACTTTGATGTAGTTGGAGGCTATACTAAATAAGTTCAGAGATACAGCCAGAAGGTTCAAGAATCTTGTTGTTTCCTTTCGTGCGCTTGTAATTGCTGTTCTGCAGTACAGCAGTTTTCCATGCTATGAGATTTATTTCTAGTTGTTACAGACTATTACAGTACCCTTTAATGTAACTCTCTGGTGACATTCTTAAATGATTCATACACATTTTATATGTACTAGCTTATTTTAAAATGGAAGACATAGAGGGAAATCTTAAAAGGCACATGCCTGTACTGGGATCCTTGCTGAAGACATTGCATTTGAGGAGTCAGTGATCTTGGACAGGCTTGGATAGAGCATGTCTGCTCTCTTAGGGCTCAAGAAGCCCCAATGTTATTAATAGAATCCTCAACTCATAATATAGCTATGGGAAAGGTCAACTCTACATGGATCAAGGGGTGATGTGTATTGATCCTGACCGGGAGAGCACTGCTCCTTGAGGAGGGAGTGAACCACACCAGGGTTAACCTGAGCAGGCACAGGCCAGTCCTGCGCTGGGCTGCCCATCCAATGTGGCCTTTGGTCCGTGTTCTGCTGCTCGTGCCCCTTGGCCGCAGGACGAGCTTGGTCAGCTCATCGTACCGGGGTGGCTTGCAGGCAGCTCCCACTCGGTACCAGCTACTGCACCGCCGGCCTGGCCCTGACTTCATCTAAAACTGTAGCAAGAAGTTCTAGCGTGAGCATCCTTTAGGAACAAAGTTGTTTTCTTGTACACAGCACAATTCTTGTACTATACAGTATCGCGAATGAGCAAAAAGGGAGAGCTTCTCTCCACAGACAGGGTTTGCTCTGCGCAGCACACCGCGGGGAAAATCCGCCCGCAATAGGTGTGATGCTGCACGAACATTTACTCACTAGCTATATTCCTCTTCCTATTCTGTCTTATCTTATTAAGCCTTTTGTTGTCACCCTTTTTGCATTGAGATCCAGGAAAAGCCCTGCACCAGCTCACCCTCTCTCTCAGCCTCCCTCGGGACAACCTCCCCATTGCTCCCCTTACCGCTCTCACACTGTGCAAAGTCACCACAGCTCTTAAACAACCACTAACTTGGTTTTTAAAAGACAGCTAAAGAGCAAAAGCTGAAAGAAAAAAGAAAAAAAAAAAAAAAAAAAAGAGTGAAGCAGCTTCCAGTAGCTGAATTCAGGACCTCTCTCTGAATCATGTCTTGTTTTCAGTGGTCATTGTCTATAAAAACTAGAGTGTTTCCATTTGTATAGTTTAGTAACAGGAGGCAAAGCAACACAAGGGAGGAAATAAAATTCATGATATATTTCTTGGCAAGAAATTGGGTGAGGTGTCTATACGCTTAGAATAATACTTAGATTTCTGAGGCAGAAAGTCAGATGACGATATGATTAAATCATGGGAGCATAAATCAGGATTCTCATCCAGGTGACTTTCATGAGAAACTTTAATTAAACTTTGATTAGGTGTAGATTTGAGAGGAGAAGTATTTTTGTCTTGCCTATCCACCTCTGTGTTCACCTCCCCATTTGTTCACCCTCTAATAATTTTTGAACCTACCAGCCAATTTCAATCAAATACAACAGACTGGTCGAGGTCTTAAATATATCAGGCACCAGGCAAAGCAGTGGCTGGGTAGAAAAAGGATCCCAAGTGAAGGCTGCCATGAAAGGAAGGGTCGTGATTTCTCAGCCTCTTCTCAATCCCCAAGAGAAGGTGTCCCCTGGCAAAGAGCAAGTGCCTGAGGGGCAACTGGCCAGGGCACGACAGCCCCGAGTCTGGCAAAGCTCAGACTAAGTTGGGAGCAAGGTCTGCCGCACCAAGGGATGGGGAGGGTGAGAACTGGGCTGGGGAAAACCACCTCTCGTCCCCTTGCAGCATAGGGAAAACCAGAAGGCACCAGTTCTGCTGCTCAAAGAACTATTTGCTTTTTCTTTTCTTCTTTTTTTTTTTTTTTTAATCTTTATGTTGTATAAGAGACGGAAATGTTTCTGTCCTTTTTGATCAGTCCATAAAATCAGTTAACCCATAGCCTATTTCCAGCAGGGGCTGGAACAAAGAATTTGTACAAGTACAGAATTGCCCATCCACAGTGGAAGCCCTGTTCCCATGCCCTCTCAGTCAATAGCTGTAGCTTGGCCTGAACGTGAAGGGTTTTTATCCCTTCTCTTTTCTAGGCTGGCTTTCTGAAGGCAAAAAGCATTGCTCTGCCTACCTGCTTGTGTGTCCAGGTGTTTCTCAAGCCCATCAAAACCCATTGAACCCATGGGCCATTTTTAGCAAAGCCTGAAAAAAGTAAGAAAAGACTGTGATAAACCCTGTGAGAATATTGGTTGTTCTGGAAAAGGGGTTATATTAAGGTTCCCACCGAGAAAAGGTCTGGCAAAATTCAGCTGCAAGACACTCAGTTTGGCAACAGCCTAGGGAGTCCGGGCTAGGGCACGTTGCGGGAAAGCAGACAAGAGGACAAAGGGTACCGCAAATGGGTGTGATCACTGTTTACAGGCAATTTGCTTCAGAGACTGTTGCTTCTGCAATAAGAAAAAAAAAAAAAATACAAAAGACTCATAATGTTCAAGTCAGTCTCTTCATGTTCGTTATTCTGGAGGAGAGGAATAAAACGCTTCCCGGCACCATGAGAAAGTTCGTACAGCGTATTTGCAGGGAGTGACTCCATTGTACTAGCAGGACCTTTAAGCAAAATGACAGAAGTGTTTATGAATTTTTTAATCCGTGTAAACCAGAGTAGTTTAATTACATATAAAAAAGCATTGCATAACCTTTGTAAGATGTTGAATATTTCATCTCAGCCTAAGGATGCCAGAGTGCTCCATTAGCTGAAAAAGCCCTTGAGGATGTGTGAAAGTGGTGTGTGAGAGTGTCTCTGTGCGTGTCAGATCCAGATGTATATACACATACGTGTGTGTACATTTAAGGGAGGAGAGCAAAGAGCTATGGGCAGTGTAATATTGCGAGTAATAGGTTGTACCTCACTGAGAGGAAGCAGATATTTATAAAGATATAATCAGCTTTCATTATAAAATCCCATTTTAATAGTACAATAATTTGGACTTGAAGCACTGTTTTGCCTTGAGTCTTGCCTTTGATTTCCTTTAAGGAGGAAAGGGAATGCTTATGGAAAGCCTGAATAACATGGATAAACTCTTATCTGAGTATCAAGATGTTAAACAATACCCTGTTTGTAGTATTTGGCATTTGCCTAAGATGTCTTTGTTTTTATGCAATCAGCTTGCTGCTGAATGTTCACGCTCCTTGTGGCTATTTGAAGAAAACAAGATTTAATTTAGCAAGGTATTTATTGTTAACTTGTTAGATAATTCAGTCTCCACTGACGTAAAGAGACTATTCATTCACTCATTAATTTTACTCCTGGTTTCAGCAAAAGCACAGTATAAAACATATGAATTCTCCTAATTGTGGTTCAGGGACGGCATATACTGCATTCCCCGCAGCTCAGGATCACAGGTTCACACTTTCCAAAGAACAGGGATCTGAAATGATTTCAGCACCCGTGTTGGGTAAAGGTTAGTTTGGCTATCCGGCCACGTTCGGTTAAGCAAGAACATCCCTCTCTCCACAGGTACCGAAAACTGCTGCTAATGCATTCGTTTTATTCATCGGTCCTTGCCACGTCTCCTAGATTAACCCATGAAGAGCATGTAAGAGTTTAATCATTTAAAGTTTTTCCACATTTAGCCCTTTTAAAGTATAAACCACTTAGCTTTTCTCGCCTGCCGCAAGCCTGGAGCCAAGGTCAGCTCTGAATTAGACAGCAGCCTTTTAGTCAGGTCCAGAAACACAGGGACAATGTTCTTCTGTAGGTGCCTGGTCCAGAAGACGAAGGAGACCTGCCCGGCCACAAAGACGACTGCTGCGATGAGGTAGAGGAGAGCAGGCGAGGAAGAGGTTCGGCAAGCGCTGATGTCGCTTACAATGTTTGCATCCTCTGTACGACCTCACGGTAAGCTCATCCTCTCCTCCCGTATATCTTCCCTAAAAAGCAGAGCTGCTTGTGGAGTGGGAGTCTGTGATGAGTGTCATCGTACAGGCACTGAAAAATCTCGCTCCAGAAGCCACGTGGGCAAAAAAAATCAGTTTTATTAAAAAAAAAAAAAAAAGCGTGTTTAGCTAAAGGTCTGTAAACACCTGGGGAAAGGGTTAAGGCAATAAAGGGCTGGTCTTTGCTATTCCCCTGTTGTCCCAGTTTGGCTAAAACAGGACCAATTCTCCTTTCAGTACATTTTTTTTTCCTTCACTTAAGTTTCTTCTAAGTAACTGCCCTTTCTGAAGTTGACTACATGTTTTTCAGACAGTGTCTGCTTTCAGATTTGATAACACTTTGTATTTATAGTTGTTACTAAAGTAACGGTAGGATTGGTATGCAGAAACACCCATGTTTGTTCTTATTCCTGTGGGAACCAAGGTCCCTGCTGGCTCTCTTATGCTCCACAAGTGAAAAGGCGTAAAAGGGTCACACCTGCCAGAAAGAGCAGACAGGACAGGTGACCAAAACCTGACCAAGGAGGTATTCAGTATAAAGCTAAGGGATCACAGGGGTTGGCCCTTCTTTCATGGCTAGCATCATTGTAAGACTCTGCTTATTCTCCTGCCTCCAATCCCAATTTGTGAATTCCTGAATCCAGTTCCCATCTGCTGCGAAATTCAGTCCAGGACATCCCGGTGCCCCCCCTGCCGCAGCACTGGTGCAAGCCACCATGGCACTCAATCCCATGATCATCACTGTGAAGCTCAATATTGGTTTTGTATATTTTTATTTCTATTATTAGTAGTATCAGTATTAATATTATTATACTCTTTTTTATTGTTATTGGTTTATAGTTTTAATTTTCCAACCCACACGTCTCTCTCCCTTTTCTCCTCTCTTTCCCACCCTGAGGAAGCAATGGGTTAGTAGAGAGCGTCTGCCATCCGCTTTAATTGCCAGCCCAGCCTTAGAGGGTGACAACTGTGAAGGCAAAGAGGTCTGACAAGCAGTCGCTCTCTTCCTCTGCTGGCAAACCACACTGCTGCTTTGCTGTCTCCTCTTTGATTTAGTCCGAGATGTCTGCAGTGCTCCTTGGCCCACTTTTCGTTCCGGTGCCAGGCGATGAAGGTTGTCCTGAGCTCCTCACCGGGAAGGCCTTGGGCTGACCGTGGGTGATATTTCCTCTGGGATGGATGGGGTCAACAGCAGACCCAGCTGAGCCCACCAAGCCCATCCCTTTCGTGCCGCAGGAAAGGCAAAGCCTGTGCTAAGGGAGAGCAGAGGCCTGGGCTTTCCCCTTCAACATGTCCTGAAGCTCCTCAAAACCCTGAGCCTTCTGGTCATGTTGGGCTGGTGCAGGTGCAAGACAGGCTCGGGTCCAAGAGGACGCGGACCCATGCTGAAACAACACAGCGACAACTGAACCTCGTCATCCTGTGCGACCTCAGGGTTTCATTTCATTGGCCATGTTTAAACAAGGTTTTTAATCAGCTTTGGCATGGGACTCAGTCACAGAGGCAAGCTTTTCTGAGGTGACCTCGGGAAATGGCATCGGCGTAGCCACGCGACAGAAACTCTCTTTTCCCTCTTGGTGAGGGGTCAGGAGTTGTAGCCCTTGGGGCTCCCGGTCAGCACCTGCCATGTAAACACACTGGACATCTTCTCCTCAACAACTGCATCTCATGTGGCTTCAAGGGTTCATCCCCTGTGTCAGGCTGTGGTCTCACAGACAGTTGCCCTGATATAACGGCTTGTCACCATCAAAAAGGAGAGGATTCGTAGCTCCGTCCTGCTCCCTTCCCACAATAAAAACAGGGGGGAAAAAAAACAAAAACAAAAACAAAAACAAAACAAAACAAACAAACAAACAAAAAATAGTTTGCTTTGTGCTGGGATAGCAAACCCAATTCATTTCCAAAAGTTGGGCAGGAGGAGTACGCATGGAGGAGAAAGCAGCAAGGCAGGCTGAAAAGGAAGTAAGACCTCTCAGTCGGCAGCGGTCGATTTTAAATCCCTCCACCCCATCCTGTGAAAACCAAGTTACGAAGGCAGAGAGATGGGTCGCTTCTAGCCTAGTGACTTTCAAATGGATCTTGCCTAACTGCAATCCAAGGCAATTTAACCAATCCAGTGTGTTCATTTAAAAAGCTAATTGCAGAGAGATACTTCTGGAGATGGCTCAAGGCGAAGTGCATCAACGCTTCAGGATTGCTTTGTCAGTGCCTCACCCTGTCCGAAGGAGGAACACACCTTAAATCCCATTTCTCTGAAACGGATGCTTTTAACTCTCATTTTTGCCTTTGAAAAAATAGCTTTATCAGTCCTGGTTATCACCTGGAAGATATAATTTCACTCAGTGGATTTTCGCTGTTCCCACAACTCCTCTAGGCAGTTTTTCAAGAGAAATCTCATCTTTGCTTCGCTCACTGTCCTCTTTCCCCTAATCCTTTTCTTTAATGCTGTATAATCAGACAGAATACCATCAGTTAGGCAAATTGCAGCACAGATGACACTCCATCAGCCAGAAGGAAGAAGAGGAATTACAGAGGCTGGTCCAGATACATGCCAATGTCTAATTAGTTGACATCTTGTGAGAGATTTTTGGAGAGCAGGGGGAGGGAGTAGAAGAATGGAGGGTGCTAATAGGTGTTGGTGATCGTTTTTTCCAATAGTCTCCAAAGGAAGTGATTGATGCCCCTGTCTTTGAGTATTTTGAAAATTGTCATGGGTAGAGCATTTTTCTATCTCTAAGCATTTTCCATCTCTGCTCTCTATGATGCTGCCAGGAAACACTTCAAAGTTAATTAGAGAATATTTGTGAAGCGCTTTGAATATTGAAGTGCTGTGTAAGTACCAAAGTATTATTAACTACGATCCCAATGAATGAGGGAGGAAGTTCAGACTCCCACAGCCCCAAGTAGGCAGCGGTGCCAGGCTGGCTTAGAGAAAAGGGGAGCTGGGTGGGGAGAAGAGGGCTTCAGAGATGTATTGCAAATTCACCTGAGACAGGTGAGTCACAACGTGAGGACCTGGCCATCCTAGACATGCTAAACCAGCAGTGGCTGGAATGGCTCACAGGTATAATTCTCCCTTACTACAGGTTCCTAAACATACATCTCTGCAGCACAGCATTAGTAGTTACCAGTTCCTAGTAGGGAGGAACAACCATCAGCTTCCTCTTTGCTACGCTGCTCCAGTCCCTTTTCATATCAAGGGTGAAGAACTCAGGCCTTTTGGTGTATGACTATTTTCCTGTTGACTCTTTGATGTTATACACGGAGCACCTCACTCATTCCCAACCCAAAGGGAATGGCTCTTCTCCTGGGACTCCTGCTGAGCTAAGATTTTCAGTCGGATCTTGTCTCTCACCTATCCACGAGCACAAGACTGGAGGTGATGAGAATTCTGTGATGTTTTTGATGGATTTTTGGTAACTTCCCATCACTCTGAGTTATATGAATAAAACTCAGCAAAGGGCTGCAGCTCACTGAGAGAGAGATTCTGGTGCTGCTAAGCTGGGCTACGTTAGGTTTGAGGGAGCAGAACCTGAGGCCAGGGAAAAAGCCGTTTCTTATAGCAGTCTCCCACTCCATTAATGTTCTTCTTTCCAAAAGACACAGTTCCTTTGAAATCCCTCCAGCCTGGTATGATTTGGACCAGAGATCTGATGACCTGCAACATTAAATCTTGAAAAACAATTGATTTCTGTTGTTTCTTGGATCCCTGGAGAGACAGGTAAGCCATTTTATTTACCTTTACTCTTAAGAGAACCATGGAGATGCTCATGGGATAGATTCTTCGTTCACTTGGGGTATACTGTGAAAACCATGATCGGTAGCTACCACCAGCTTGTACAAACGAGTCTTACTGTCCACGCAACAGTCTCACGATCCACGGGAGCTTTGCCTGGCTAGCAGGTTTTAAAATTAGGCCTTTTATGTTCAATGAACATAAAATACGTAACTTTAGGTACCCAATAAAAGCACTTAGAAATCCATTTCAGTGCACAGCTTGTTGTAATTTTCTAGCCTTTCTTATCCTCTGCCATTGCACTCAGCAATTTCTGGAAAATTCAAGGGAGAAGAAAGGGCTAATAAGGTTAATCAAAAAGGAAAAGTAGCTTCTCTTGAAGTACATTAAAGATGTTAGAGGTGATTGCATCCTTCATATACACAATGAGACAAGGTGAATGTTATGAGCAGGAGTCTGAACACTGTGAACATCAGGACCATTGCCACTGGTTTTAATGGTACGTGAAGTTACCTAGGCTCTTGCAGGTGGTGAGCATTGCCAAAACTTTCATGCTGAATTTTAAAAGCCAAGAAATTGAACACTACATATGCCAGAGTGACTGCAGAGGAATCATACCTGAGGTCTCAGGGTCAGGAAATGTGTATTTAACATCCATTAATTAATTCTACATTTTTTCTCAGGGAGGAGGCAAGCGGAACGCCCACGCTGGTCCCTGGTAGACTCCACTTGACTGAGGAGCATCATGCCTGCATGGGGCAAGTTGGAGAGTTGCCACATGCCTGTGCTTCAGCTTTGGGCCATGAGTCCGTGGGCTGAAATCTGAGCGTGTTTGTACGGGAAGGTTGCGGTCCTCAGCCTCTGCAACACAGCTGGCCAGTGCTTCGCTTTTATTCCCAAGCCACTCCGCCTGCTTGCCCAAGTTTTACTGCTCCAGGTGATGAGCTATGGATATTTTAAATGTCCAGTAGCGCTTAAATAATTCATTCGGGCCTTTTAACACTGTTCACGGATGGGAAAGTGGCCTGGGTGGTGAATCACTTCAGATCCAGTAGGGCTTCAAGGGGTCTAGTCACGGGACTGAGAAATACTACGGGAGATGCCGGGGTCATAGATATTGCTCTTGCTGGCAGGAAAGGGGAAAATCCCAACCCGGTGACAGAGCAGACTTCACAGCACACAAGGTTGGAAGATCCTCAATAGGACATTTGGAAAACAAAATCGGTTTTGAGCAAGTTTATAAAATGGAGAAAGTAACTATTGATTTTATCAACGGGTAAATAACAGCATTTCTTTTTGCCCACACTGCTGAGTGGCAGTGAACACTGGAGCATACCTTATGTGGACGGGAGTGACTCCTGCCCCTTTTGGGTACGGCTGTTGTGATGCAACCACTTACCTCTCCTGCAGGACACTATTTAACCCTATGAATGTGAAGGTTTCCTTTTTTTAGACATCTAAGCATGCCAACGTAACACCATAAGCGTACCATTCGAGCTGCCAGACAGAATCCTGTCAGATCAAATTGCACCACTTGGGCAATAACTTGAATGAGTATAAACAAAGGGGTTTGCGTCAACAGTACTTTCTTTCGAGGAGGTATGTAGGGAAGAGAAGGCTGGCAAACCTGCCGTAGCACCAGCCTGGGAAACCAAAACCCTTACTAGTCTGTGGGATGGCCACCCTCATCTCCTGACAGAAAGCGGCAACCATCCCTCCCCATCAGTCTTTCCGCTGTTGTAAATTGCCGTTGTAAATTGCCGTTGTAAATCACTGTTGACTTGCCAGGTGCCAGCCTTCTCCGTGCTTATACTCACCGAAACCTGGACCCCAAATATCGGGAAGCTCTGTCTCTCATCCTTGCCAAATGGACCGTATGTAGGGACCCAGTTACCTTCCTGGGTGGACCTGGTGTCTGTGGTGGCTCTGCCCACAGTGGGGATTCCCACCAGGAGGCTTCCTGCCCGAAGTGGCCGTGGCCCCATTTAACCCCCATTTCTGTCACCACCGCTTCGCCACTGGTTGCTGCCTGCGCTCCTCCAATTGCCAGAACGCTCCTCCTTATCAGTGGCATCATCTACAAATGCCATCCCTTCACTTATTTTATTTTAGAAAGAAAGAACTGCAGTACAGCTCCTGCCTGCCCCTTTGCCACAAAAAGGGAGACAGTCTTTGACGGCCTATTTTTGTTTCACTTCACTTTCAAGGCCACAGCAGCTAACTCCGGTGGCTCCTTCCCCTAGACATTTTTACCATCATTCTCTCATTCGGATATTTCTAAATAACAATACAAATGTAAGATTCACCACTATATGTACGTATGTATATTTATATATGTAAACGTGCATCTATAAATGGTGCATACATTTAAATGGGGTGTGTGTGTATATATGGTGTGTATAGGTATATATATAAAATGGTGTATATATATATATGCAGAAATGGTGTGTGTATATATATGCACGCACATCTATATATATATATGGGGCATATTTTAGGAAAATGTCCTAAATTAACTGCATGGCAAGTAAGTCCTAGGTGACCCAGCCGACAAAACTTCTGCAGTAAAGGTTGATTACTCCTTCCTTCCCTACCTGGAGTTCATCAGGAGTTTACAGGATGAGCTGGACACCTCCCTCTCTTCCCAAAGGGAGATGGACGGTAACTATCTCTGCAAGGTGTCAGCCTACAGCCTTACAAACCCTTCAGAAACAGAGCCTAGGGTCTGCTAATAAAGTCTGAAAGTTGTAGTGAAATTGGCACTGAGAATGTTGATCTCCCGGAGCAGTTAGGAAAAGTGAGATCTACATTTTTTTGTTGTTGTTTTTCTCTCTGTTTTCATTAAGACACTAACCTGTCACAATCTGTTCCAGCATTCTTTACTTGAAGTACTAGTAACACACTGAGCCAGATATATATTTTTTTTTTATTTTATGACAAAACTACCACAATGACTCAAATATTTTCAGCATGTGAGTAATAGTTCTGCCATTTGATTGTACTCCATTTCATATCAAATAACTTATTAGCGTCATTTTCTAACAGCCATGAATAACAAATGTATAGGTTAAAGCAAAAGCTGGGGCAAACATGAGTATTTCTCCCACGAAAAAATTGGGTCTGAGGTGGATGATACTTTGTTGGTAAAATAACAGAGTTTTTGAAATTTGGTTCACATTCTAGCTGGACAAACTGAAATACAAGAAGATTATGAGACAAAGAAATCTAGTAAGATCTGACAAGAGTCTGGAAAGGAGTGACTCCCTTAGGACAGCAGACGATGCAAGTTCTGATGCGAGGGCATGCAGTGGTAAAGATTAGTAACTACTGTAAAAAATTGCAAAGAAAGAAACAAACATTGATGAAAACGTGGAATAATTATTTTTTAAAGGACAAATCAAATGTTCTAAGAAAAATATATAAAATCTTTGACTGCAGTCAAAACATTAAAAGGGATAGGAAGGAGATTTGGATCAAGCAGTCATTTCCTACTGATAGACCAAAAAACTATTTTTTTTGGTGGAGAACCACTAGAATTACATATTTTCCAGTAAGGGGTCTTGCAAATCATCTTGGATGCCACATTCTAGTACATACTCTGTGACAGCTCCCACTCTCCACCACAATCTTCCTGTACTCATGGATATGCAAATCTTAATTATAAGGCAGCCGGTTGATCTGCATTTAGTCTTTTGAAAATCATTAAGAAATACATTTTTATTAAATTAGTAGTTACTTGTCCTTATGATGCTATATTAAATCCTACTTTTTAAAGGAACTTGTATTGTACAAATTTGTTGCATAATTATTTTTTTTTTCTCACTATGAGGAGGTCATCGAGGAGATGGGAGTCAGACTCGCCAACGTGGTGTGTGGTGGGAGGATAAGAGACCATAGTCATAAACTGAATTGTCTCTGAAGTTTCACCTTTTCTGCCAACCAAAAAAATTTTAAAACCCGTGGACTGTCTACACTGACTTAAAAACCAGTATATTATGCCCATGCCCCACTGTCTCTTAAGGCTCACAGAAAATAAATCCTTTATTTTTGAGGAGTCATTGGAGTCCCATTCTGAACTGGTTTTCACCTCACAGTGATTCAGTTCTCCTTTGTGATTCTACTTTCCTGCTCATATTTGCATTCCTGATCACATTTGTATTCCTCAGAAATTCATGGGCGAGGATAAGTAGAAGACTGACTGCAGGAGACATTTGGGGCTAGTTATCTGGATGGGACAAATAGGTGTGAAGCATCCCATTGGTGTGATACGGAAAAAAAACCCAATAAATTTATTGAATTTATTATTAATTAGACCTAAAGGTCATTTTGGAGCTAGAGGAAACAAATCAGCAATTGAAAAGGCTTGTTTTCCAATTTTCCAGTTCTATCTGAACCGTAAAATATTTTGAGCTAATCTAATCAAATCAAGGAATCAAAGAGCATCTAGCAGATTTTTCATTTAAAGATCTACTAATTTATTTTTATACTACCAATTCATTTTTCTAGAAAGAAGGTTTTTCTCCTAATACAAAGATCTAATTGTTAAGAATTCAGCATAATGAAATAATGTATTTTCATTGCTCTACAACTTCTAAGGTGTAATTTTCAACAGAAATGCTGAATATTCAATGTATAGAATTAAGGATGCAACACTAGAAAGCTATAGACTTATCCCACTTTTTTTTTTAAGGGACTACAACTTAGAGCAATGAATGATGCTTCAACTACATTTACATAGAGCAACAGTCACATCTAGTGGCCATAAAGTTAATTATTTCTATACACTTTGCATGGCTAATCTGAAAGGGTTTTTTCTATATTGAGCATCAGATGTTATAATTTTCTATTTACTTTTTTTAATAAAATTTGAAATACCTATTTAAGGAAGACACACATATATCAGTGTACAAATGTATACTTTATAATTCCAAATTATGTTAGAGCAAAAAATGCTACAACATTAAGGGAGAGAAGAAGAAATTCAGATGGCATTTAAAGATTCTCATATGGATAAAGAAACCTTTTTGATTTTGGCATGGGATGATGCCATTTATGAATCGTCAAATGTAACATGTAAAACGGTAATATAGCCAGAATTATCAAGGATTTAAGGTTTTTATACCGTTGGAGGCTGAAGGAACATCCTGAGGTTTGCCATGTATGACAGGAAGCAGACGTGTACAACGTTTTATTAAACTAATCCTTCAGGGCACGTTAGAGCGTATGGACGGAAACCTCTCCTCTCTTGGCTAGCCCGGATAAATTGCTCTTCTGGGAGAAGAGAAATCTGCCTGGGAAAGAAAAGCAAACCTTCCTGGAGATCAGTCGGAGGCTCCCTGGCCACCACTCCGAAGGACTTCAGGGAAGCTATACTGATTTCCCAGCTCCCCCAGCGCAGTCACTTACCACGGCACTTGGCCTTCCCGACTGCTCCATGCAGGGCCACCAGTGCCTTCATTCCCAATGAGGACTGATCAGCAGCATCCAGTCCTTGAGTCCCTCAACCAAAAGGGAGGATATGGCAGTACGTACGGACAAGGGATAGCTCTGCTCCCCAGCTCAGCCCTGTACGGGATGAATCATAGAATCACAGAATCATAGAA
>NW_009626157.1:0-5671 GCF_000690535.1 Cariama cristata | reverse complement strand
CTGAATTCTTTAACCCTTTGGTATCAGGCTCAGGCCCCACACCATCCACTACATCCTCATGAACCACCACTGCCCTTCCCATCCTTTGATGTCATACACTGGTGTCATTCCCTCAGTCTATGGACCACCCCTGTAAATGTCCATCCAAGGTCCACAAAATGTCCATTGAGCTCATTTAGTCCATGACTTTGGGCTCCATCTGTTATGGTGGTCACTCAGGACAGCAGAGGTGGTGTGTTGTGTGGTTATTGGGCAACAAAGCCAGGTCAGATGGACACCAATGCGTTCCCCTCATTTTCAGGGTCCAAAGCATCATGATTAGCATCTAGACCATCCTTTCAGTGTGGAAAGTCTCTTTTCTAGGCCCCAAATCCTCATTTTTACAGTCCAAACCTCCCCGTATGACCCAGAACTTTTTCTAAGGGCCCACAATTTAGTTTTGAGGATCTAAACCCTAAAGACAGAGCCGGTTGCCTGGCAACGTCTGCCCAGAAGGGGAGTCAGCTGACCCAGGACAGCCAATCGCATTTGAGGAGGTGAGGGCAAGGCACATGATTGATATTTAAGCAGGCAGCCAATCAGAGGAACCGTCTCCTCAGAGAAGGGCGGACACTGGTGTGTGGGAGAGTGATACCTCAGGCAGCCAGTCAGAGGTAGTGTCACCTCAGGGGTGGGTGCACCCCAAACCAGGGCAGAGTGACAGCCCAGATGGCCAAGTGAGGTCATCACCTCAGGTGAAGGGCAGGTACTGCAGCCCAGCACCCTGACCAGCTAGGGGCCAATCTGAGGCAGCATAGCCTCAGGGGAGGAGACTGACAGCCCCTCCATCCTATGCTGGTGAAGACCAATGTGGGATGAAGGCGGGCTCTGTCTGTGGCCAGGCTGAGCTTCAACAGGGCCCATGTGGGGCCTTCCCTCAGGCCGACCAGCCCCCAGCCCAGGCCCAGGGCCTCTCTTTCCCCCTTCCACCCCTCCTACCTCTCTCCCCTCCTTCCCTTACCCATCCACCCCCATGTTCTGTAACCCCCCTGTCTCCATGGTGTCACCGAAATCGGGAGTAAAACCTCTTTAACACCAATGTAATATTAAGAAGTAGGCATTCTTTTCTCACTTTGAGGGATGGTAAAGTTGCCTGCCCCTGCAGGGTTGGACTATACAGTGTGTGCTATAAGGGAGGTTAAAGTTCTGCTAGACAGAAGTCTGTGAAACTCCTGGGAGGTATTGTGCACATTCGTGGGTTGGAGTCCCACTGTGGGTTGGAGTCCCACCTGAAATACCACTGAAAATACACCAAGGACACTCAGAGATTAGACAGATTCTAAATATTGATAACACTGAATTTGGAATGATATTGCGCGATTGAGTTTTCGATTTCATTTCTGCATTGAAATTTGGGGGCTTTGTGTGTGTGTATGATTGGGTAAAAGTGTGCTTTATTCTAGATTTTGTACTGTCTTGTTTTGAGTTATTTGTGTTGATATTTGTCAGGTGTTATATTTTGTGTTCACTGTAACGGGGTTGGGCCAATCAAGAGAGGGAGAGTCTTTGAAATATAATACGTATTACAATTAATGTTAACCGATATGATTATACTTGTGGGATCGGGAGCTAAAATGAAAAGATATTTTACTAGCATAAGTTGGGAAAATATATATGGTACGAGTACGTAAACGTCATTTAACTGAGGCGCCTGCAGAGTGGATCTTTGCATTACCCTACACTTCTCCTTCCTTATCGCTTGCTGACCCCCCGCAATTGCCTCTGCTGTCCCTACTGCCTTTGCTGGGCTTTACCTTGTGGTTTCTAATGTTATCTTGCAATACAGCCTGTGCTGAATGTATGTGTGTGGCGCTATGTGATTAGAGCTTGCAAGGAAATAAGAATAAATTGGACCAAACTACACGAATGTAGACAGACACCAGAAAAGCACTCAAGCAGCTATGGGGAAGATTGTGACAGGCTTTGTTTGTGTCTAAGGGAATAAGCATCAAATGTGTTTGTAGACCAAGTGGCCCTGATATATGGAGGTATTTTATGTGATCGGTGATGGGAACTGAATGCAGAAAGGGGAAGATGTATGTGAAGAGAAGATCTATGCAAGCTGATTTCTGATAAGAAAGGAGTGGCAATGTGGAATGTTCAGGGAGATTGTTCTGTATCTAGTGTTGAGAAGGCTGGACTATTTTAGTTTGAAAATTTTAAATAGGGAAGAGGAGACCAATCAGAAAATGTTCAATATGTTGTTTGTAAGTCACCTCATAATGCTGGAGAATTCAGGTGATAATGAATAAAGGGGACCACGGGAAAAGATTAAGGTCTCCCCAGTGATCCCATGGTTCCAGTTAAGCTGGGGAACGAAACTATTGATTTCTTAATTGATAGTGGAGCAACTCATTTTGTCCTGACTAGCTGTAAGGGACATTTAAGTAAACAGACAATTCCCATTGTTGGGGCAATGGGAAAGCAGATGACCAGGTCTTTTTTTTAAAAACCAACAGAATGTGTGATTGGTGGTACTAAATTACCCCATGAGTTCCTTTATATGCCAGAGTGCCCATTACGACTACTAGGACAGGATTTACTCTGTAAACATTGCGCACAATTAAGATTCCCTGAGAATTTGGTTCAGATGCATATTCCACCAGAGAGAGCATGGAAAGCACAAATATGCCTCCTGGTGGACGTACAGGATCGGAATAAACAAAAGGAAGGTGACAACAGTAATAACATACCCAGTGAGGTTATGGATGCAGTTATTCCACTGGTATGGGCTACAAAGAAGTCAGGAAAAGCAAAAAAGTGAGTCCTGCAAATATAGAATTGAAGCCTGGAGCCCGGCCAGTAAGAAAGAAACAATATCCAATAAAGTGGGAGACTAGGAAGGGGTTAGAACCCCTAATTACCACCTTCCTAGAATCCAGACTTTTGCGGGAATATCAATCTGAATATAATACTCCAGTTCTGCCAGTAAGAAAGCCTAAATCCCCAAAATCCCAATTAGTACAAGATCTACAGATAATTAATCAGATTACAGCTGTTATTGATCCAGTGGTACCTAACCTATACTTTGTTGACTATGATTTAAAGGATGCCTTCTTTTGTATCCCAATAAGCAAACAGAGTCAGATGCTGTTTGCCTTCGAGTGGGAGAATCCAACGATGGGGAGAAAAATACGGTATCTCAATTGCAGCGGACTAGAAAGATGATTGTCTGAAAGCCACTATTGATCTACTGAACTTTTTGGGTCTAGCTGGATATTGGGTGTCTAAGAAAAAGGCACAGATAGTACAAGAGCGAGGCTAGTATTTGGGATACTAAATTTCTAGAGGCCAGTGGGAATTGGAAATAGAACGAAAAGAAGAAATTGAAATATAGTCTTTGCCATGGAATACTTTGACCCAAAAGGCAGAGCTGCTAGCTCTTACCTGAGCCCTAAGAATTGGATTAAATCAGAGAATCAATGTATATGCAGAATCCTAATATGCCTTTGGAGTGGTGGATGCTCATGGAGCCATTTGGAAAGAGAAAGGATTGCTGAGTTCCCAAGGCAAGGCAACCGCCAAGCAGATTTGGCAACAAAGACGACAGCTTTACAGAAAGAGATTCAAGAAGCGTTAATATCTGCGAGGAATTTGGAGAAAGAACTGCCCCAGTATTCAGAAAAGGACAATAAATTTGCTGAAATCTTGCGTTGTAGTAAAAATGAAGAAGGATGGTGGGCGATGCCCACCCACCAAGTCCTAGTCCCATCCCAATTAGTGAACTCTATTCTTATTAACTCGCATAAAGAAATTCCTATGGGAGCAGAGGCAATGGTCAATAGTGTTAAGCGATATGCTGTAGGACCAAAGATGCAGACACTGGCAGACATAATTACGAGAAAACGTCCCCTCTGTTGTAGAAATAATCCAAAAGTCCAGAGAAAGTCACCACCAGGTAACCTCAAAAGAGGAATAACTCCTGGAGAACATTGGCAGGTAGATTTTTCCAAATTGCCTAATTGTAAGAGGTATAAATACCTCCTTGTTTTGGTTGAATAGAGAATGTCCTCAAACTTCATAAAATCTCTTCCTCCTTTCTGTCATGACTTGCCGCATGACTGGGGTTGGGAACACCCTCATCATGGGGCTGTTGGTGGAAAACTTGGAAACTTGTAATGGCTCCACCACCCTGACCAGGGCTGGCACACCACAATCTCTGCTCAGAGCAATGTTCATGCTGTTTCCTGCGCTTTTTGCATGTACAGAGTGTTTCCTGCTGGTGGCTGCATCTTACAGTCAGTACTTTGCTGTGTGCCAGACCCTGCTCTCTGCAAGACTCATGAACTGATTCCAGAAGGCTGCTGCACCTTGACTAGGGGGATTTCTGTCATCTACATTAATGATTTCCTTCTTGTCCCAGATACATTTTGTGGCCCTGATGTGCTGGACCACTTTCTTTTGTGATAACTGGACCAATTCTTTGATTTCACCCCAGTGCGGGAATTCTCCTGCAGTGACACTGGGACAAAAAAGCAAATGCCACATGCATCTTTCCAAAAGGTCCAGAGGATGAGCTGGGGAGCTAAAGGCTGCTTAGATGAGGAACATGGCCCACAGCATGTCCTCTTGGACTGCATTTCTGGGTGCCTGAAAGAGAAGGTGACTGGATGAACTCAGGGAATATGTCCCATGTAGCACTTGGAGGGCCATAGTGTTACGCCATTGTACACCCCGTCACAATTTGACCACCTCAAAAAAAGGAATGATGGGGGGGAAGTGCTAGCAGGTGGGGCTATTGCTTGATAGCAGAGAAATAAAACCAGGATCTGTCCAACTTATCCAAACTTCATTGCTTCCAGCTCCATCGAGATAGGAAAGGTAGATATGAAATGTCCTGATATAAACATGTTCTTAGAACACAGTTTCTCCATTCAATGTGCTGGGAGGAAATGTGTTTTTGCAAATGGCTGCATCAATGTATATTTACATAGGGGCAGAGAAAGCATCATCAGCTTACTGATCCATGTCTTACTAAAAAAAATCACGGGAATTTACTGACCAGCTGTTGTGAATGAGTGGTTTTAAGACCACTCAAAGAATCATCATCAAAGTTATTAGCAGAAATGGTTTTAATATGAATTGATAGAAAGATGACAGTGTTTGATGGTAAAGTTCACTCTATTACTTACTACATGAAAGAAAGGTACACAGGAAGGAAGACAAAAAAGGTTAAAATCGAGCTAGAATGATTTACACAGAGACCAGTGTTTAAAGGGGAAGGGGTAATGGAGACCCTTCTGTTGAGTCACAAGGTTAGGAGTAGACCCACTTTTCT
The DNA here is from genome assembly GCF_000690535.1 of Cariama cristata. Taxonomy (NCBI): domain Eukaryota; kingdom Metazoa; phylum Chordata; class Aves; order Cariamiformes; family Cariamidae; genus Cariama; species Cariama cristata. Next base: position 354 of record NW_009626157.1, on the reverse strand, counting down.
AAATTCCTTCTCAGAGAGGAGTCTAGGTGCGGTTGGATCTACCCCTAGCCCCAGACTTGGTCAACGGCTTACGTCTAATAGGTATCAGGGGTGAGGTAGTTAGCAGTAGGATTTAGCAGCACTTTTAATTTAACAGCACTGAATCACTAACTCATTTAACATCTATGAAGCACTATGATCATAGGAATGACTTAAATTGTTATATGGTATTTAAATCGATTCGCACATGCATGCAGACAATGCATAAATGCACGTCACCGTTTAAGGCTGGGCCAGCTCTTAAAACAGGCGGCAGACGCTCTCTGTTAAACTCCTCCCTCGCCCTGGGAGGGGAGAGGATGGAGAAAAGGGAGA
>NW_009626156.1:80554-82238 GCF_000690535.1 Cariama cristata | reverse complement strand
GGACCCCAACCCCACAAATTAAGGGCTACAGAGAAACCGAGGTGCCAGAGCGCAGCGGTCGGGCAGAGGGCTTTACCAGCACAGCCCACCCGCCCCCCATCCAGGGACACGGGTACCCTGAGGGGGAGCTGAAAGGGGCAGCTCGTGTCCAAACAGGATCCCAGCGCGTTGGGATGACAGACCACAACCCCTTCTGCAGGCCGGATCCCGCTGGAACATTTCACCGGGGAAGCGGAGCGGCAGCGGGGTGCAGTCCCGGCTGCCCGTGCCAGGGCAGCGCTGCCCTCCAGACCTCTGCGGGGAGTGCAGCAGCCTCAGATTGGGCCCTGGGGGAGAGAGAAGCAGGGGTGCATCTCCTAGGGGTGAGCCAGGCTTGTGCGGACCCCAAGCAGCTGGGGACTACGATGTGCTTCCCACCCTGAGGGAGGATGGTTAAGCAGGGTGATGTTGCCATCCAAATGTTGGACTAAGGCATCCAGTGAGTCTTCAGCCAGCTCATACAGTCCTTTTAACTCAAAGGAACGGCTGAGATCTGTTACTGTGCCAGGATGTCCTTACCCGAGTGATAAACGTGCTGAGATTTTTCTAAACTGCAGCTCTTTTCACCAAACGCTATGCCTGGGCACACAGCCATGGTGCACAGCTGGCGGGGCTGACCCTGCCCTGGCACTGCTGTCCCTGGGATGTCCCCAGCACCGTTGGTGACAGCCTCTCCAGGCTGCAAGCAGCCTAACACCTGCAAGGAGAAGAGGAGGAAAGTACCCCAGGGCCATGGCCCCAGCCGTGAGGATGGGCAGGAGGACAGGAGAATGCTAGGCACGTGGACCCAAGCAGTGGGATTCATCCACGGAGCATCATTCGATGCTAGGCTCCACTGCTGGTAAGCAGTCAGTTCCTGTAAACGGTTTCGTGGTCCCTCAGCAATTATTTGTGAGTAACCAGTAATGTCACCCATCAGCTGAAGTTTTCAGTGAGGTTTGTCTGACATTCAGGAAAACACGTCTGGCAGAACATGGCCTAATTCTGATGAGGCTATTTCATAAAAAAAAGTAAAAATGCGTTTTTTCCGAAAGTGAAGTTTTGACTGTTGGCTCATGGGTGAGAATGAAGGCGTCAGGCTTCCGAGCTCTACGCTGAACCTCATCAGGCAGTGATTGCAATGGGAAATGTAGCTTGCTATTGCTCTAATTTGAAACGAAATGTTTTTAATTAGTTTAATAAACTCAAATGAAACATTTCTCTTCCAGTGACATCAAGTGTTTCTTTTTAATTAATACTTTAAAAAGTTGTGATGTTTCTGAATACGTTTTCTCAGAAGTAAGTCTTCAAAAGAGCGTGATTTGTAACAGGCCGTGGTATCTCCTGCCTGATTTTTGAAGGTTGTGTAGGAAGGCAGGGTTTGCCCAGTCCTTTTGCAAGCTTTTAGTTGCCATTTGCCGAGAGTTTGCGTGGCACATGGAAGTCCAGGGCCTGTTCCTGTTTGAAACATCTGGATGCTACTGGAATAGAAGTACTAAATAATAAGTTCTGTGGGGTAATGCTGCCCCTACAATAACATCACAGATAACATTCCTTCTTTGGGGTCCTACTTTACTGTGCTAGCGTTACTTAAGGTTTACAAGTCCTCCGAATGGGTCTCTCTCACTGCTAGTTGTCTTAGATACTGCACAAAAATCTACTTCTC
>NW_009626156.1:76040-80523 GCF_000690535.1 Cariama cristata | reverse complement strand
ACTCTTTCCGTGCTAAAAAACTTTTAAAGTATGAAAATACCCCATTGCTATAAATAGAATTGTGCCCATATAACATAGCTCTCTATTTTAAATTACTATGTCTGAAATAAACTGGAGCAATTACTACGTTGAAATATGTACCCGATAGCCTAAGAGTAGGCATAGTCTGGAAATGCAGACGCTCTTTGGTATAATAAAGTATCCTTGTCAAGAGAAGGGAAAACTGCCCAAGCAGCTGGCATGTAGAAGTCACAGCTGCCAGGCCAAATCCTGCCTCAGGCATGACACAGGCGGTGCCATTGATTTAATGGAACTTGTTTGTGTGAATTACTGTTACAGGGCTTGGTTCTAGGCAGAAAACCTAAATTTAATTTATTTTTGCAAAATAACACCCAAGATTTCACCCTACCGCCTTTTACGCAAGAAAGTTTATCCCAAGTGCTTGGAAGAGGAAAAGCTAGTTTCTAAGGTTATTTGCAGTATTTTGCAACATACATGTTGCTCCAGTGACCCTATTTAATAATTTCTTAAACCTATCTCTGAGATAGCACTTCATATATTTTTCTAAATCGATGAAACATGATAGAAATACCAGCTGTCCTATTCATGTATCTGAACAAAACAACTGATCTGTGAGAGTATATTAATCAATATCAGAAGCAAACATTTAAAGTTTTCCAACTCCAACACTATATTGATGAGCTTTTACCAGGGAGGGGTCCAAGTTTAAGCCATGACTAATTCTGACTCCAGGGAATGTATATTTGTGTGATTTCAGCCCAGTTTTATCTTTTGCTCAGCAAAAAAGTCCAGGCTAACTGGCTGGAGTTAGGATAACCACTCAAACTAACCACCCCAGCGATTTTTAAAGCGACTTTTTTTGTTGTTTTTGTTTCAGGTAGTCGTGAATCTGCTTTTGTACATGCCATCTCCTCCGCTGGAGTTGTTTTTGCCATCACCAGGGCATGTAGCCAAGGCGAGTTGAAATCCTGCTCCTGCGATCCCAAGAAGAAAGGCTCTGCCAGGGACAGCAAGGGCCATTTTGACTGGGGTGGCTGCAGTGATAACGTCGACTACGGCGTTAAATTTGCCAGAGCCTTTGTGGATGCCAAAGAACGGAAAGGAAAAGATGCCAGAGCACTGATGAACCTTCACAACAACAGAGCTGGAAGGAAGGTGGGTGTCGATCCAGCAGATGCCTGGAGATGCTCTCAGTGAGATCTCACGGGCCTGGGGCAGGTAATGCCGGCCCTTGCTGCCTGGTCTTCAGCAGTTAGGAAGAAGTATGGGATAAGCGGGAGCCTGAGATGCTATTTCTCTCTCCCTTGGAGGTTCAGCGTGGCAGAGATCTCCAAATCGACGGAGCGCAACTGCTTAACAGTGCTCCCGTCTGAGTCAATTGAGTGGTTCTTTGCGTGGGAAGTTAAGCTGGAGTCCAAGTCGTTGCAGGATCAGTTCGGACAGAGGTTTTGTTTCGAGCCTATTCCTTATATATGGAGGGGTTTTACTTTTGGTTAATAGAGAATAGAAATTCCTAAGGGAGGCTGAAGACGACGCTGAAGAGCAAATTCAAAATAGAATTGGAGAAAAAAAAATCCTCTCCTTTCCTGTATGCATATGGTAAACCTAAACACAAAATGAGTGGAGATAAAATACGATTACTTCACTTTTTAATAAAATTAACCCAAAATAACCCAATGTCCCTACAAAAGGCGCTGGCCTTGGGGCATGACCTGCTCTAAACCAACCCCTTTTCTAAACGTTGTGTGAAAATACCATTCCTGAATTTCAACAAAAGGAGTCTTTACTTTTTTTTACTGTGGGCGATCAGGAGGAGGAGTTGCCAGGCGTATTGCCCACTGCTGGTGCAAGGGCTGAGGATCACAGGCACTAACGTTTTGTCGTGGTAGCTATAAATAGTAAGAATAGTGCATGAAATTGGAACATGTCGTTTCATTGTTCAAAACGTATTCAAAATTTGTTGCATCCACGACATCTGAAATAATACAGAAAAATATTTCATAGTGCTAGACCAAGCACTTCTAAAATGATTCGTAGAACCTTCTTGTTTCTTGCGTTTGGTTTTCCTTAATGTATATTCAGTAGGACATAAATTGTTCATATTCTGATCTTTTAGTGTTAAAAAGTTCCCTTTCTAAACTGTAAAATTGTTCTGTATTAACTAGCCCTTATTAGAAGATCCAGTTTTAATGAATTGTACTGCAGGTAGATGATTTTTCTGGTAAATACTTCTCCTTCAACATCTTTCCTCCACCTGTTTATTACCAACAGGTGTAATTAACATGTAATCCAGGCCGATGCGGCTATTTGGATCAGTGATATGCATATGCAATACTATGGCTGTATTTATGTTACTGGCCAAAAGAGACTTCAGTCTGCAACACAAGCAAAGACCTTCATAGGGGTGAATTAGCTCCGTGCTGGCAAGTACTTTCTGTAGTAGCTGAGTATCTTAGTAAGGTTAAAACAACCCATATGCCAAATAATAAGACAGTATTGGTAAGCAGGTAGGTTTTTTTGAAAAAGATCAAAAGACTTTAATAAATACATTCGATTAAAAATAGTCAGCACATTCTCGTATGCTCTAGGACCTGCTTCGTAGGAAGGGATGCTGTTTTGTAGCCACAGTGCAATGGCGTAGGTTTAGCTTTGCAGGGATCTCCCTACCTCAGCCCGCCCGCGAGCCCGGCATTCAGATCTGGGTAAGACCAGCTGTGCCCTCAGCTTTTTCTCACCCCCCAAAAGGGATGTTGATAGGTTTCTTTTAAAACTAGACTATTCAGATTTTGCTAATTCAAAAATACATAGAGTAAATATTTATAATGTTCCCATATGAATCATATGAAGCAATGTGCTGTGTATCAGTATAGGAACATCACTGACAAAAAAATAAAAGTCCTGCATTCCTACGTGCTTCTCCCACTGTTCCAGCAAGTTGTTTTAAACGTACAAGTACTTAAACTGATTTCTACTCAGATAATTAAAACCAAGCATCTGCTGAAATCCCAGTTTTGTGATAGTACCATTGGCAATGAAGCGGCGCTGTGGGAATGTCAGTGACTTCTTTGAAGTAGTCGTATCATTTACAAGTTGGAAAGAAAATGGAAAGTGCTTTGGTTTTATAACACATTCTCGCTTTATTACTAAGTGCTTGACTGAAAAATGCTGCCCTGCTGTGCATCAGTCTCGCTTCTAATCCTGGAGCTTTCCTCTCTCTTACCTTCCTCCCATGATGCTGTTCCTCTTGTACAAACTCTAAACTGTTCATATTTCCTGAACCCTTAAGGCATAATATTTGTAGATCAAATACCCATATCTTCAGAATTAGGAATGAATTATTTATTGTACATGAACCCATCTGTTCTCCAACATCGTACAGATAGCTTAAACGTCTGAGATGAAGCTGAAATGGCTTTAATGCTGTCCAGACATTAAATTAATGATGAAGGTGATCTCTCCAGTGCAAGTGAATGAAGGTCTTATTGCAAAATGTTTGTTAAAAGGCTTATAAGCATTTTAAAAATACCATATTTTCAGATTTTGCATAGATCTGATGCCTAGCCCAGGTAGGACGCTTTGCACAGTCTTTGCAAAATCATTTAAATATGAAATGCCTATGAATTTCTGGGCAATATTTGAAACGCTGTTCAGGGCAGAGGGCGACTTCGTGAAGGTGAGCGAGAGAGGATCAGCATGGCGATGTTTCGGCTGGAACGATGGGGAAAGGGGGTACCTTTGCCTACCAAGGTGCTGAGCGATTCTGTCCACTTCCCAGCTCGTTTCCTCCTGTCCAGTCTGTATCCTAGCATTACGGACCATCTTCATCCTCGGGACGACTGGGAGGAGCGGGGAAGGGAAGCCCACCAGCCGGAAGGTTGTGTGTGTAGGGTTGAGTCAAGCACCCAGAGCACACCAACCATGTGGGGATGACTTGATGCTGCCTGTGGGTGTCACTGCAGACCGTGATGTGGAGCCCCATCGCAAGCCTGGCATTACGGGATGAAGGGAAAAGGGCTGAGAAGTGTAAATTACAGATTGTTTTACCTGTGTATATTTTACTGCGTTTCTAAACAGGCCGTGAAGCGTTTTTTGCAACAGGAGTGCAAATGTCATGGTGTGAGTGGATCGTGCACTCTAAGGACCTGTTGGCTGGCCATGGCAGACTTTAGGAAAACAGGAGATTATCTGTGGAAGAAATACAATGGAGCCATTCAGGTGGTCATGAATCAAGATGGCACGGGTTTCACTGTGGCTAATAAGAGATTTAAGAAGCCAACTAAGAATGACCTGGTATACTTTGAAAGCTCTCCAGACTACTGTATCAGGGACAGGGATGTAGGTAAGCCTCTATCGTTACACGTGAATGGTTTTATTTCAGACATTTGTGCTTTCAAGGTCAAAAAGTATCATTATTATTGAGTGTGTGTTTGTGTGTGTGTATATATATATACACATACATATA
>NW_009626156.1:73797-75891 GCF_000690535.1 Cariama cristata | reverse complement strand
TATATATATATATACACACATATATATATATATTTATAAAAAATATAAATCCATGCATGTAACCAGCAGGAAACAGACTGGAATATGTTTTGGAAGGACAGCTCTGTTCAAGAACAATAGCTCCTCCATGTTCCTAGATGTACGACAGCCAGTTGTTCTAATAGAATTCCGCAGTTTTTTCCAGATGCTATGGAGCCCTGGAGACACTGCAAGGCAAAAGCTGCTTTTAGGACAAGTTTGAGTTCTCCTCTGGAGGCAGGTCCATACCTTTCACAGCCACATACACGCTTGTGTCACACAGCTCGCTCCAGAGCTGCCAGACGTAACTACAGCAGCCCCAAGTCCCCTGATGTCCCTACGATACCATCTCCTCTCGCAGCGTTTCTCTTCCATATTGTTACGCTAGTGCTGCAGACTCCCAAGAGACCCTCCTTTATCTGCACATTCCTCGCAGCTTGCTGCGGACCGGGGACCCCCCGGTTGTAGACGCAACCTCTCCCTATCGGTGATGAAGGAGGTGTAGCGGCTTGGTGCAAACCACGCTTGGCGCCAGTCAGTGCAGCTCTCGGTAATGTGGGGCAAGGCAGCTGGAGGACGTGCAGGTGGATGAAAGAATAGAGGTTGGTGGGGCACAGCACCCTGCATCACATCACACAGCTGTTTATTCCTTTTTGTGAGACAGTCTTGGCTCCATCTGTGATAACCGTCACATTTTCTGAAGAGTTGTGCCAGCCCCAGTGGGAAGAGGTAAAGTTTCAGGGCTGCTGTTAACACTGAATTTTTCTGCTTTCAGAGATTTCAGTAGAGACACACTTAACGCTGTTAGGGGATTCAAGGCATTGCCAAGCACCAGGGATCCTGCTAATGGTTCTTAACCTGTGTATAGTATTTCCTGATGTGGCAATTAAAAACTAGCAACTAGAAAACCAGAAACTTGGAAAAGAGAGCCAGACTGAGTAATGTATGAAAGATGTGGAACTAATTAATAGGTTGTATAACGTACCAGATTGCACCCAGCATGATATATCCGAAAGTATCTGGATAGCAATGCAGCTCAACCTTTTTTGGCACTGCTGCCTATTTACAATCCAAGTTTACTTGGAATAAGCATTGCAAAACAACTGCACTTAAATAAGAACAATATGTGAAATCCTGGTCGTGTACTATTGACTTCAGTGAACCCAGAATTTTATCCAGTATGCTTATGTTGTACCGTGTTTCTCGTTAGTTGAGGAGTCAAGGTAATTTTACATGTTGTTTACGGCTTTTGCAGGTGATGCTTCTTACCTGCACAAGCACATATTGTTCCTTGAATAGTGACTGATACTGTAAAGTCTGATACTTTAATCCAAGTGAATAAATGGGAATATTGTGGCATTGTGCAGAGACTAACTTTGCAGACCAGGATTTATTCAAAACTTTCTTCGTTGAAGTTGTCTCGTTCGTTGCAAAACCCCTGGTTTCCTTCCCCCAAAAAGGAGAGCCCGTAAACCACCCGCTTCTATGTCAAAAAGCCATTTAACAGTCTCTTTGTAATAAACCTAATCCCATCTGTCCGTGTTGTTATCGTGGAGGAGAGTGGGCATTTTTCACCACAGTGTATTCTGTGCACTTGTCTGACACTGTCAAGCCTGCCCAGAGATGGCAGAGTCTGACACTTGCTTGGGCTCAGCTCAAGATAAGGCTGCGGATGAGGCGGTGTTCCTTTGCTGCCCAGAATTCAGAGAATGTGGCTGTTTGGAAGAGCGCATTTTTGGCAAGCTGCAGTAAACCTTTAACGGGACGTGGGATGCCCCGCTGCTCGCATGGAGCAAAGAAAGAATCAAATGAACACAAACTGATCTGGCTTTGAGAGAGGTAATTTTGGCATCCGAGCAGCATTTTTCCTTTATTACCTTTGGTTTGCCCTGTTGAGCGGTCCAGAGTGTCAGCCCGGTTAAATGACTGGAAATGAAATGAGGTTATGGGAGTCTGAGTTTGGAAATAGGTGGGGAACATCTCAGCGTCAGCTAAATCTAATATCACAGTGCTTTAGTATATCCTTGAATACAGTTCTGCCTTTCATTCTCTGGGGAATTCAAGCAATTTAGTGCT
>NW_009626156.1:69432-73766 GCF_000690535.1 Cariama cristata | reverse complement strand
GGTGGGGGGGTAGGAGGGAAGTGTATCTGGAGATTGGTTAGTGTTGGGGCTGAACGAAGGATTCCCAGAGCAAATCTTAGGAAGCGTCACGACTTGACCGGGAGACAGCTTCACAAACTGTAAAGCGACCAAGCCAGTGTCCTCTGCGACTTGGGTAGGCTAACACGTAGGAACCAGTCCATTAAAGGTGCTCAGGGGTTCTGTTGTCAGCGGCCTATCCAAAAAACCACATTGACTTCATCTTCTGCCATCGGAGCTTTTAGCACAGGCTCTTCTTGAAGGGTGCTGGGACTGAATATACCCCGCTGGGTCTGGCAGCCTGTCTGGGGGAGGCAGCTGGACATACATACATGGATCACCCCCACAACGTGAAAAACGTGGTATTATTATTTTTTTTTCCTAGAACGAAAAGAGGAGGCATTGATTTGGGGAGAGATATAATACGTGGAACTCACCAATGGCAACTCAATAGCAAGAGAATGTAATAACCTGACCACCTCTTGTCTAGCATTAACGTTTCACGACTTTGACCAAAGGACCAAAGGAAGATTTTCAGAAGGGTTCAGAATTCACTTAACTCTGCTCACATAGATGCTGAAATAATTTTTACTCACAAATTTGTATTCGTGATTTGATAGAAACAGGGGTAGGACATCCCAGAGGGCTTTTGAAAATCTTATCATGAATTTATGAATTTTGCCGCTCTTTGCATGGTCTTCCCTTATATTACCATAAATTTCCAGCTGCCCAAACCAATACGAGAATACCCAGGACTGCACAGGGAGAGAGACCTGTTAGAAGTGATAAAGCTGTGAAGGGAACTAAAGTGATGACTACACGTGTGGCAGTCCTGCTGTCACATGTACTGTCTCACCCTGAATGCCTAAGTTCACCTCTGAAATGCTCAAAAAACCCTTCTTGTTTGTCTGTTTATAAGCTTCTGTTAGAAGTGTTTTAAGTTTTAAAAGATTACTATTTGACCATCCATGCAAGCTAGGTTGATTGAAAGCTGTTGCAAGTTTGTCATGTTTGGAATGTACCGGTGGACAAGCAGAGACTGACTGCTTCAGGATTAAGTGTTTGAGCAGCTGTAGTGCGGGCATTGCCAGCTTGCTGGCTGAGCCTTCGTTACAGGCTGTTGTTCACACAGACTAATAAAGCCACGTAATGTCTTACTTCAAAAAAAAAACCCCAACATTTTACAACAGGTTTATTAAAAATTAATTGGTACAGAGCAACCAAAAAACTCAGGCAGTGTTTGAGTGAAGCCCCTTCCTGCAGGGAGACCCCCACCAAAGCGTGTAGAGCGAGCTGAGCTCAGCTATGTGTGTTGAGGTGGTGTGTCCGAGCGGCGAGGTTGCTTCCCCAAGCATGGACATCAAGGTGGAGGCGGTGGGCGAGCAGCAGGATGGCGTTGGTGAGCGCGCGTTGACTCTTCACAACGGTTCTGGTAGCATTGAGGCTTCGGCCATGTGGAGGTGGTGGTGGAGCAGAGGCAGGTCATGTCTACGTGGAGATGATCTCGCGCTGCTGCAGCGGTCCCTCAGGACCTGCTGCAAACCCATGTGCTTCAAGACATCCGTAGGTTTCTCTCGACACTCAACGTGGTTCCAGTTTGGGCACTGTCAAAGCCAGCGTTGCTGCCTTTGCCTGTGCGTGGGCTGGGGGTCGCATACCGGGATTGTGGTGGCCGGTTCTTGTGTCCCCGACAGGCAGATGGGTGCTGCGGCTGTGCTTGGGACCCTCCACACCTGCTCTCCTGGTGGAAAGCACTGTGGAGGTGCATGTGCAGGACTACAGGCAGCTCCCGGGAGCTGCGTGTCGGGTGACAAACCGCGTGCCCAGGTTGATCTGCTTTGAGTCCTTCACAGGATTATTTTTGTGTTAATTTATTTCCCCTGCTGCCCCAAGTAAGCCATCGGCTATGTTTTTGAGATGAAAGAGGCCAAGTGCGGTGTGAAAAAAAAAAAAGTGAAATTAAAGTGTAGCCTGCAAAGTACTGGTGCTGTGCAAGTCGTGTTAGTACTTGAGGTTTGTAACCTGTGGAGGGAAACCAACCCTGATCTATGTCAAAAACTTCTCACTGAGGTTAGCCACATCCAGGCAGTCCCTGTGCGACTTCTTGGCCTGTATCTCCCAATTTACGCATTGCAAACATGTTGCATGCAGTCCTAGCCCCGCACAAGCTGACGGTGGAGCTTGCGATCGCTTCCATCAGGGCAGCTCTCCTCCCAGCACCGTCCGGCAAGGCAGCAGCGCAATCGTCCCGAGAGCCTCTGCGAGCTGAGAGGTTACAGCAGCTATCGGTGGCTCTGGAAGTTAGCACGAGACACGTGTTTGCTCTAAACTGAATCTGGATAAACTGTTTTTATCAGCATGTTGCCGTCCCTTCGTTGCTGACCTGGGAAATCCCAACCCTTCCAGGCAAGGCTGCCTCTGGTGTGCGCTGCCTGTTCTCGCCAGCCGTGATGTACTGGGGAGTTGTATGCAGCCTCCACGTGCATCTTTTTTTCATTTAAAAAGTAGCTTCAGAACTACTTTTCTGTGAATATTTCCTTCCATGCGCCCCGCCCCAATGCTTGTGTGGAAAAACTAGTTTATTGTTGTTGGACATTTCACAGCTTGCTTTTTTTTTTTTTTTAGGTGAAAGTCAAATAATGAACTTCATTGTTTGAAACCAGATTTTAAATCAATAGAAATAGAAGGAAAAATCTCACAGTATAAAGGAATAAATACATTTTAGTGCTTTAGGAATGGGAAAAAATAATTTTCAACTTGCCACGTGTTTGCTTAAGAAAACAACTGTGCAAACCAAGAAGGAAGGGTTTGATGTACGGGCTGTAAAGTTGGCAGTGTTAAACGCTGCGGATGTTTTGGCAGGCATACTGTTGTGTGCCTGCATGGCAGTTCCACCCCTTGAAATAAAAACAAAGAGGTTACACGAAAACTTTTTGCAAGTTAGAACATACTCCTGCCTCTTAAGCGATGAGGACGTGCATTACAGGTAGCAGGCAAAGATCAGAAAACTCTGCCTTAGTTTTTTTAGGATCTTCTGCTGTCTTCATCGCCTGGGTACCTGAGTGCCCACCAAGGAGTGCAATAACTTGCCTGGCTACTCGCTGTCAGTTATTGCTCATTTTCATTCTCACGAGAGAAGATGCAGGGATGCTAAAGATGCTGTTTGAACTTTTAACAAACTAGTTTTACTCAGACTCTAAGCCTTTGTATGAGCTTGTTTTCTCTTTTGTCACATTCTGTGGATGATTTAGTCCTCTCTCCTAGTGGTGTAGTATATGTCGATGTTGTGTTGTGGGCAGTTTCAGATGATACTGGCTTCTGACTATCTGTTAGCGGCCGAAATCATTTCAGTTTTGAAGTCAGTGGCAAAACTCCTGTTGAAACCAGCGGTTTCCTCATACGAGTTGCAAGCTTGGCCTTTGTCCTTTTTTTTTTTTGGTCTGGGCAGAGAGGGCAGGACAAGTGCCTATGAAAGCAGTTCTTCAGTTGTATTTTACAGCCTGGGATGCAATGGATCTTGCTGTGGGCTGACGCAAGCACCAGCACTTACGCTCGGATGCCCCAGCTGTTTGCACAGCATCGTGGATGGAGGGGAACGTGGTGGCCGGGAAGCAGGGTTTGGTTTGTTTTCTGCCGCAGGCTTCCTACGGGACCATGTAGCTCTGCATCCTCCTGACTCCTCAGCCCTGCCTCGACTGGGGGCACTGGAGGCCACTGGAATCCTGTCTTCCCCCTCTGCAGAGTGATTCCTGGGAAAAAAAAAAAAGGCTCTGGGAAAGGCCTTTTGGTATCCCTGCTTTGCCTGTTGTGCAGGTTGCCCCGATGCAGCTGGCCTTGCAGGGAGAGCTGCATGGCAGAGGGCTTGCTAGGGGTGGTGTGGGTCAGTGCTGGTGGCACCTCTCCTCCTCCTCCTCCTCCTCCTCAGGAACCCCTGCATGGGATCCAGGGACAGGAGACCCCGGAGTTAGGGCTTGTTCCCTGGCGCAGGGCATGCCCCATGCAAACATCACTGGTTTTTTACATCAAATTGAGGTACTCCCCCAAATAGGAGAGATTTACTTTAAAGTGCTGTTCAGCTGCCTCCCCAAGGGTGCTACGCAGAGCGCTGGGCTGTGGGCAGCAGCATCAGCTGCGTCGGACCCCGAGGAGATCTGGAATTTCTCAGGCTGCAGGTGCAGGAGCCCAACTCAGGCTCCGTTCAGCGTGGCTTCTCCTCCCTCTGCCTTTTCCCTCCTGGGCAGCTCAGCAGGTCTCCGCTTGGCTGGCGCAGCAGCCCCTTTGCAACTCAGGACCCCTATGCCGGTGTCTCTGCCATC
>NW_009626156.1:68144-69401 GCF_000690535.1 Cariama cristata | reverse complement strand
CGGGCAGGGGCCCCCCGGGATGGCCAGCCGTGGCGGCTGTGGGCACCTGGGGAGCCTGAGGGGCAAGCGGCCACGCAACACCCTTCCTCTGCTCTGCCCACAGCAGACCTGGACACACGATTTGATACTGAAGCTTTCCAGGTGTCTATTTCGACCCAATGACTAAATATGTAAATAAATAGAGGCATATAGGCTATGGGAGAGAAGGCTGAGGCGCCTTCCAGGGATTGAAACGCTCCTCTGGGGCAGCAGTTAAAGCCTGGTCTGACTTTTAGATGCAAAATGAGGAAAATTTCCCCTGCCGTGGCTAAGAGGCTAAATCTTGTGTCTGTCTCGTGAAAAACGGCAGTCTGAGAAGGTGACTTTGCTCAAGTCCCTGAGACCGCTCCCTGCCCCATTGGCTGGGCCCGGGCCCAAAAAGACACAAAGTCTCCCTGGTGCTGGGGACAGTAGGGGACGAAGGAACAATGAATACTGGTATGCTATGAACTGCTTCGATACAGCAGCGGCGGTATATCCAACCAGAAGTACACCATAGCGGGGAAAAAAAAAAGAAAATTAAGATTTATGTAGCTTAGATTTTTAATAATTACAGATTAATTACAGCTTGAGTTTTATTAATTAAGATTAGTTTGCTGTCCTAGCTTGAATTAATGTCTGCATGTAATTTTTTTTCTTTAAGAAGGTAATTGTTCATGTTTGATGTACACCTGTGAATACACGTTGTACAATGTCTCCAGTTAATTTAATGACCACAGTCAATATTTAGGGAATCCCATTTTGGCCAAGAACAGAAGAGTGGAGCTATAATCGGCTCTAGGGCGAATGTCAGAACAATGTTCATCTCATGGCTGTACCTGAAATAATTGATTTATAAGAGCAATACGTAAGAAAATAGGTGAAGCAATGAATATTCATGAAGTTTTCAGATTGGTGCTAATAATCTGTCAACAGCTGTGATACAGAACCTAAAGTGTACCCTAAGATAAATTTGTGTTAGGCGAGCAGCAGCTCCTACGTGGTACAGTAGCTGTTTGGGTGAAGATGTGCCTCAAAGAGCCGTTTTGTATCATGTGGAGATGGGCAGAGGCTTTTTAGCCACTCCAAAGAGGTTTTAAGAACGTGAAGCGGTGCGGTACTCTTCCCTACCCCTCCTTCTGTCCGCAGCAGGCTATGATTCAGTTTCTTCTGATCTCTGGCAAGAAAGAGGAGCAGAACCCTTGGTGCTTACCCCACGGAGGCGCACAGAGCAGCCAC
>NW_009626156.1:63607-68086 GCF_000690535.1 Cariama cristata | reverse complement strand
TGCTTCTGCGCTCGCGTCTCCAAACATTTTACCCCCCGCCAGTATGGTTACTCTCCCCATCGTGTCCCTTGCAGCCACCAAATTTAGCACTCTCCTCTTTCCCAGCCCTCCCCTGCCCACCCAGAGCTCCCCTGCAAAGCCCATGAGCTGCCAAGCACCCCGGGGTGGGGAGGGGGGGGCTCCTCCTCAGCACCCCCTTGCCCACAGCCCTGGGGGAGCAGATGCAGGGGATTGCACACCTGTCTAGGTGGGGATATCTGCTCGCTGGGGAGGAGAAAGGTGCTACGGAAAGGTGAAGCAAAGCATGACGATACTGAGAGTCAGGCAGAGCCTTGAAGTATTTGGTCCATTTTACTCCTCCTCATCTCCAGACCTGATTTCTAGGTGAAATTTGACAGCGATTTTACCTTATTGTAGGCATTTCTCCGACTGGATATTGAATCCTGGGTGATGTGGTGTTGAAGGATCAAATACATGGCAAATTATGTCTCCTAGACCTATTTTCATATGCTTTCTGTCCTTCCTTAAAATGCACCTCCTGACCTTTACTGCGGTTCCTTTGTAGGGTCCCTGGGGACAGCCGGCCGGGTTTGTAACCAGACCTCCCGCGGCATGGACAGCTGTGAAGTGATGTGCTGCGGGAGAGGCTACGACACCTCCCGCGTCAGCAGAATGACAAAATGCGAGTGCAAATTCCACTGGTGTTGTGCCGTGCGCTGCCAGGACTGCCTAGAAGTGGTAGACATTCACACTTGCAAAGCGCCCAAGAGCGCTGCCTGGATCTCCCGGACATGATGCACCGGCTACTGATGCTTGAGGACCACAGCCTTTGCCCTTCCTGCTCCGTGCAGGGAACGCGCCCGAGGTCTTCTCTGCTTTTACACCAGTTTTGCCTTTTTTCATTGCACAGAAGCTGCTGAATAATTAGTACAAATTCTGCAGCATTTACTTCCCATTTTTGCATGACAGTGTGGCTGCAGAGTTGTCCGTGCATAAACTGATGCAGCTCTGGAAGGATGCACTTCTGCTGGGACTCTTCCAACCAACACACAACTCTGCTCCGGGTTCCTTGCAACAATTCCTTCCTGCCATCAGGAACACAGCGAGACTCAAAGATGGGGCATTTTGCACAAGACCACCACCATCACCACCCCCCCGCCACGTGGGCTGAGTTGCTCAAGCATCTTCCAAAGGATCTTGTGCTGTCAGAGTCGTGCCCTGGATACTGAAATGCTCAAGAGTCTGAGCACCGGTTGGTGATTTCCCCCAGGAGAGAAAATACGGGGCCAGACTGGGTGAAAGGCTTTGCCAGAGAGGGTGTTTGGCCTTCCCCAGTGGACTGGGGTTTGCAGTGAGGTGGCCACCTAAGGCCACCCTGGCTACCCTTAGGATGTTGCGGCTTCCCATGGGGCAGAGATTGGCCCATGGCGAAAACCAAAAGGGAACTGCAGGAGTTGTATTCAACCACACCATCTTCATAAACTATTGAAGAGTCAAAGCAAAAGGCTTTTAGTGATGTATTTGTGAAAACTTGCCTTAAAAGCTTTTCAAAGGTCGTTAATATTAACTGCTGAGGGGTTTTGTGAGCTAAGGATCGAAGAGAAGAGGTTGGTTTCTCAGCCTAGTGAGAGCTGGGTATAGGACACTCAACTACCTAAGGCTAAGGTTTCCTATTTTTCACTTACTGAATAAGCAGAAAACCGTTTGCAGAACGCTGATGGAGAAGGGATTACCTTGTCTCAGTAACGAGCGGGTTTCTAAAGAATCTATCTATGTTCTTTTAAATCTAATAAATCTACTAAATATGTTCAAAATGATACCTTCCATTCAGATGAGGACTTCCAAACGAGATTTTTCTCTGAATACTTTCTGCAAAAACTTACACCTACGATTAAGGGTGCGTGGGCCTTTGATGGAGGCAGTTACAGGTTGTGCCAGGTCCACGCGCTGCACTGGGATCAGCACAAAAGGCGGCTGAATGGGTGACAGAACATACTGTAGATGCAGGTAAAATTTCCATATAAAAACTAAAAAGACTGGAGGCACCCTAGCGCGTACGAACACTGCATGAAAAAGTAACATACAAATAGTGTACCGTGGCAATAAAGGGAGTACTCCGGTTATGTTTTTTTTTTTTGAAAAAGAATATTTAAAAAGAAAGAATGGGGGTTTGCATTCAATGGTCTTGAGACAGCAGTCATTTACATCTGAAAGGCTTTGGAGAAAGTTTGTGTCATTAAAATAAGTCATCTCCAGAAGGCACAGCTGGCATTAAAAGGTTAGGAGGAGCCAGAAAGGTCTTTATTTGGAGACTAAGATAATGTGTCAGTTACTGTACCTGGCATTCATGTGATGATCACGGCTAGAAGTTAAGAATAATCACGCTTCTGGTATAAACCAACTGCTGGTGGGAATGGCCCTGCGTCCAGCGTGCAGTGTGTGTGTGTGTGTGTGTATATACAATGTATGTATGTATACACCTTCCATTCGGTGGTTCTCCTGTCGGCCTCATTACTGCTGGCAATTCTGGCTCTGGGCTGCATAAGCCAAAATTTCATACCTAATTGTCTTCACAGGTGAGCTCCAAGGAGAATTTTTATTAGGCTTTCATTGTGAAATTAAATCCGCGTGCAGTTCACAGCCTGAGCAATGTCATGGTTTAAGCCTTAAAGAACTTAAAAGCAGTATAATATTTTTAAATTTTTTTTGTGCCAGGTTTTTTTGAAAGATTCAGGGACCCTACAAATTCCCCATGTAGTAAAGTGGAAAATAGTTCAGTGTTCTGGAAAAAAGGAAGTCTTGTTCTTAGAAGGGAACTTGTTCTAGGCCGTTGAATGAAAGGTAACGAAAGCAGCTCGCTTCTGAACGCCAGCGTTTGGTTCATACACCGGAAAACCAACCCACCTGAACTCTGCAGTCCCCGGTAGAGTGGTTTGCGGTCATTGGATTGAAGGTGAAACTTATTCCTCAACCTGGTCCTCCTCCACCAAGGTACCTCTTCTCGCTCCAGACTTTCCCCCTGGTCTCAGGGGCCCGGGGTCCCTGAAGGCTGGGGACTCAGCAGTAGGACGAGGAAGGTGGTGGCGCTGAGTACCTCGGCCGCGTCGGGGTCCTTTGGCAGCAGGGCCCCTGCCCCCTCAGCGGGAAGCCCAGCGAAGGGGTGCGCATGGCAGCCTGAAGTTGGTGTTTCACACCAGTGCCGCGTTGCTCAGCTGCACTGAAATGCTGCCACTAAACTTGCATCACCAGAGGGAAACCACAATATTTTGCAGCACAACGAATGTGGAACCGTTGAGCTGGCCAATTATTTGATTACATTTTTATTCCGTATTTATGATTTTATTTAAAAAAAAAAAAAAAAAAAAAAGAGCTCAAGGTAGGCTTCTTTCTTACAGCTGTAAGCATTTCTGCGGCCTCTTCCATGAGGAAAGCACTCCCAGGAGCTTTTGCTATTTCTTAGTGGAAAAAGATGCTCAGAGATGTAAATATTGCACGGAAAGGCACCTCCTCGACCTTCAGTGAATCAACCAAAGGAAAAAAAAAGGGGGGGGAAAAAATGGAAGAAACAGAAATCAAGCAAGGCAAATGAAATAATCCTGTATTTTGTTCTGTGGAATAAATTTACTCATGTTTAGTCATGAAGAGGACACAGCTGTCCCCAGGTAGACACTTCAGTGTCAGAATAATGTTAGCTGAGGCAAAAGGTTGTAAGATTTATTTTTATTTACATATGCAGTCCAATTTTCTTGAGAGAGTTCCCTTTAATTTGCTGCATGAAATCAGAATCTAACAGTGCTCTGAAATGCTGTTAGCCTGCCAAGTTTTTTGGGATTGCTCCCTCCCTATTATTTTCTTTTTTAACAAACTTTGCCCTAAAAAGTGTGTTGAGCTGTTTTAGGAGAAATATCATGAAAAAAAGTGCAATTTTCTTTCACCGCATGCAAAATGGGGAATGACTTTTAGGAATGGCAGCATATGTTAGGGCACGTGGGTATTGTAGCTTGAGAGATTGCTGTGTTCCTTCTTTTTTTTCCCCTGCAAAACTGTCTAAACCCAATTTGTGCAGCTCACCCTGACCTCCCATCCCCGTGTAACCATCCCTGCAGATGGGAACCAGAACTAAGATGGCATTTCTGCTTCTGTGCTGCACAGCTGCTGAAGGGCATCCAGTCTAGCTGCCCAAATCCCAGCTCCCTTCGGCCAGCAGCCCGGGCCTCCAGGTTTTGTGCCCACCTTCTCGTGGGACTCGGTGTCTGGTGGTGAAGGGGAAATGAACGTTTTACTGGGGATTAGTGAAAAACCGGGGCTGGGGAGGTGCTTTCGCTAGGAAAAACCAGCTCTTAAGCCAGCGTGGCGGCACAAAGGGTACGGACGCTTGCTCGTCTCCATGGATTTTGCCTTGTACTCAAAGGAAGGGCTCCAGCCTTCGTGTGCCGCCATGGCCACCCCTGAGGGCAGAGGGGGTCCTGTGGTCACATC
>NW_009626156.1:59855-63576 GCF_000690535.1 Cariama cristata | reverse complement strand
GAAGAGCCTGCGGGGTCCCCCTGCCACTTCAAACACCACAAATGAACTCGTATTATTGGCATCCGAAAGGCTGCGGCGCTTCACGGGCTCGGTTTTGGGTCTGTATTTTTTTTGGTGTAACAGCCCAATTAAATGGATGTGACTTGATAACGTAAGATCCTCTCTTGTGTGGAAGACGCAAGTGTATGCGAATCAGTGTATTGGCTGCCCCTCCGGCGTTGTTCCAGGGCTGTCTCTCTGCCCCTGCGGAGGGTGGCAGACAGGGCCAGGGGCTGCCTCAACGACAGCCGCGGAGGTTTTCCAGCCCTCCGCGCAGTGACAGCCACGCCGCGTGGGAAGCGGGGGGTGCGGGGTGCACGAGGGGTGCAGCTTCCTGCAGCTGTTTGCCTTCTGCAACATAGGAAAAACCGATTTAATTTTCTTTTCTTTTTTTCCTTCCTTTCTACTGGGGTAAGGACTTTGACGCTATCCCACTGACAAATCAGAGTCTGGGTGTTGCATTCACACCAAATCACAGCAAACGATTAACGACGAGAGGAAACGACAGCCTTCCCCCCCCCGGTGTAGCACTCACCTCTCCGAGCGTGGCTCTCGCCTTGGAGCAGCTGTAAATCTACCGGGCGGGAGGGCACGAGGGAGGCCAGCCTGACTTACCTGACACTCCTTTTCTGTCTGACGCAGGTTACAGCGTAAAGATAGCGTGCAGCCAACGTGTATTAGGTTGTCTTTAAAGAAAAAAACAGGAACTGTTAACATTTGGAGTTAAAAAGTTCCCCCTCCCGCCCCAACTCGCAAACTGAAGATTCGGATGAGTTATTACCCGAGCAAGATTTCCAGAAGGCTCATCTCCGTGCTAAGCCAGAGGTTTGCCATCGTTATAATCGCGGGCTGGGTTTGCCTTTTGATCTAAGCCGTGCTGAACTGCACAGGAAACATGTCAGAGGCAGAAACGCCTAAGGCAACAACCGCTGCCCGATGACAAAGAAAATCCTTTTGTCGGACATGCCTAGTCGCCTAGATGCCCAGAATTATAATTAAAGCTAAAGAGAGATTTTCTAGATAAAAATGCATGGCTAATTACTGCTTATAAGGGACCTGGATAGTAGAAATAGAATTTCATAAAGACATTTTTCAGTTCCTAAAAGTTCCCCATAGCCCAAGGGAAGGATCTGATTCTTCCAGGAGGGAAGCATTCCTTTTTGTCAGCTTATTACAGGTAGTAATTCCCACACAGCTCATAATTTACATTATCGCTTCTTCTAACAGAAGGCTAAACTACAACCTTAGTTGCCGACGAACACGGACTGTTAATCACAGTAATTTGTTCTTTTGAAATGCGGGGTCTATAGAAAGTAACTTCGAAAAGGTTTTTGAGGTGACTGGGAATAAGCGACACAAAGCAGCACAGGAAAACCAGAGCTGACTCTGCCTGATCCTTCTGATTTTTACCAACCTTAAACGATTCGGACAGCGCCGTTGTGAGGCAAACAAATGCAGATGATTATCCCCACTTTTACAGCCTGAGATACACAGGGCACCCGCTGCAAAGGTGTTCTCTGTGGCCGGTCTAGCAATCCAGGTGCAAAGCCCAGACCACGAATACTGGCCCGTTGCACACTTCCTCATGCTGTCCGCTAGCAAGCCACTACCGCTACTCTTAACGCCTCAGCCCACGGGCAATGTAAGCCATGCTAAGTTCAACATTACAGTGAATTGTTTTGCAGGAATAACGGCCAGAGATGAAAAAAAAAAAAACCAAACCCGTATGGAAATCCCCACCAGCGACAGCCCTCACCAGCGTTTACCATCTAGCCATGGGGCTCGCCGATCTTCTCTGTCCTCCCTCAGGTCCTGTGCTTACAGCTGAGTTTGCTCCGGTGCGGGGCTGGGTTTTTTTTTCCTCATAGCGCAGCCGTGTCTGCTTTAATGCCGTACTGTTGCTCACTTGTGGACAAAAATCTTTCTTCTACGTAGACTAGTGTATCTGTGATCAAGAGGGCAAAAAAAAAGAATGTAACAACGCATTTCCCGCTAAGAAACACTTCCCTTTTACACCAACTCCAGTAATGGGGGTTTTGTCTTTGCTCACTCATTTCCTCATTGATAAACAAACTTCTCTGCTGGTGCTCCCGGTCCCTCAAGCTGCTCAGCGGTTTTTGAAGAACAGCAAAGTTGAACTGTGGCATCTTCTGATCCGCTGCATCGGGTTTATGCTTCCTTATCTGGCAGAGGAGTTGAAAAACACAAAACCTCAATCCTTGAGGCATCTGTAAGGATGCACTTTCCCTTCTTGAGAGGCAGGACTACTTGCTTCAACTTCCAGATCAAATTCTTGCTCTTAGAGCTGCCCTTGTGCGTTAGCAGAGGCATCTGCAGGAGGTTCCCACCTACAGCAGTGAAGTTACAAATGAATACTTCGGCCAAACCTCTCGGGGCACGAGGATGGAATTTCCTGCAGTAAGCACCAGGGAGGAAACACCACCCTCGCTGTTAATTGTGCATGAACTAACACCAGTTTTGCTAATGAGCTTCAGTTTAAATGCTGATGTTTAGTCGGCACAGGAAAACATACCTGCTTTTTCGTACTTGAAAAATACTAGTAATGCACTAAAAGCTCAGCAAGAAATACCTACAGCATGAACACAACGATCACTCACTACAGGTACATTGTGTTCAATTCTCTGCCATTACGCTTTGTTCCAGAAGCTTCCGGAGGTACTTAAAATGACACATTTTCTTCACACCACTGTTAAGTACTGGGACTTTTTGAAAATTCAAATGAGGACAAAACTGACCTCTGTGCAGAGATGGGAATCAGAAGCCTAAAGCTGCTTTAAGCAAGAGCTTTAACTGTCTAGAAGCCTTGTCTAGACTGTCTGTAGCGGTGAGGGCCTCACCCTAATTGAACTCTGTAAGAAAAGGCAGTGATACCGTTGCTTAATCGTAAAGTTATTAGTGTCTTTCATTAACTGAACAGAAAGGCAAGCCCTAGCTGTGGTGAAGCAGACAGATACACCACACACGTTTAAGAACACAAAGAACAATCAGAGCTTTGAAGAAGCAGCCAAAAGACAGCGACGCTGCAATACACAAAAGTTTATTTTTTTCTTTTCTGAAGGCAAAATATAATAGAACCTAACATCAATGCATTTTGTACAACAAAACAGTTTTTATATGAGAACAGACAATCCATGAAGAGTTTTTAAGTCTTAGAACTGCTTCCCTTTTTTATCATGCTTTCTTGCGGTCAACAAAACGCTGGCACAGAAGATGTCACGGCAGTCAGGCAGCGGGCGTGCTCCCTCAGATCCTCGTCAGCTGGTGCCACAGGCTGGAGGGCAGGATACTTTCTACTTTTTCCATCACGAAATTTAAAGGGGCAAAGAGGGTGCTGAGAAACTGCAAAGAAATGAGATAGGTACACATTCAGATCAAAATCCAGGAGACAATACACCTCAAGAGAAAACTGCCCACGAAGACAAGAAACTCTTGCTGCGCTCCTCTAAAATCCTTCAGCGTGACAAAAATTCTATAATTCCCGTATAAAGACTTTCTGCCAAATTCTGAGTCTTGCATACAGACAGACTGCTGGATTTCACAGTGAAGAAAGCAAGAGCCTCATTTTTACGAAGATCAAAGTGACGAACTACAAAAGTTTTCACCTGTCTCACACCCTAGATTCGGGCTCGTACTGACGCCACTAAAAGCTCAACCCAAAACC
>NW_009626156.1:0-59824 GCF_000690535.1 Cariama cristata | reverse complement strand
GGAAAGAGAGGCTTTTTCATAACAGCAGAATCTGCCAGACCACCTCTCAGAGACAAAAAGCATGTCTTGTATTCAGGTTTAAAATGGTGCTGGCTTATCTATAGATCTCCTATATACACCGAGGCATCACTACCTGGAATTTACCTTAACATCCTCCCTCTCTTACAGAATGCAGTCACCAATGTTGAAGGAGGTTTGGATACATTAATGTTAGGACAGGCATATGTGACAAAAATCATGCGAATAGAGACCATTTTATCACAGGACAAAACCACTGCCAGCGACATATCGCAGAACTCAGGTACTCAAAGCACTCCCGAAATTTTGGGAAATACATATTAACTGTGCTTTACATTAATTGCGATTCAACGGTACACATCCCATACACCTATGTTGGGGCCATATACGTGTGCAGTAATAGGCAAAGCCAGCCACCTCGAGACGGTAAACCTGTGGCTTCGAACCTTTTGGGCTGCTGCGACTTCGCTAAAAGTAAACAGTTCTGTTTGGAACTGATCGGCAAAGAGCTGCAGGAGGTTTGTGTTGGAGTTACTGCTCCGCAGTCAGCACAAAACATATAAACTCCGCTTACTGCACTGATGTGGACACGAAGTCTGCTTGGCAGGTCTGTACTAAAGCAAACCTGGTGCTGGGTGTGTTCTCTTTTTGCCCCAAAGAACTCTCCCTCCTGACAAGAGAAAGCATCAGACTTCCTATACAAACACACTTCTATCCCTTTTCATGCTCTGAATTTGTCCCATATATCTTTAGGCACTTAAAGGATGCAGACGTGGTCCCCCTGTAGTCACTGTCAAGAACTAAGCCCCTCCAGAGAGTAATTCTGCCCGTCCCAGGACCAGAACTGCCCTTGGAAATTGTCTCTTCCCTCTCTACCCCCCACCGCAGAGGGGGCCGGGGCGGTGGCGCTTTGTCTTCTCCCACAAAGGAAGGAGGACTGCAGCAGAGTGCGAGGTGCCGGCCTGCCCCAGCCACGCTCCTGAACTGCTGGCACAGCTCCTGACACAGTTCTGGCCCACCCCGGTTAGTCTCTGCTCAACAAAGCCCAGGCAGAGCTCGGGGCTAGCACAGGGCAGGGACAGTCCCCAGTGGCCAGTGGGGCCGGGGCCGTTCGGCCTTTGAAGGGAGGAGAGGGCAGAGGTACAGATGTGAACTGTGATGTGGCACTCGCCTTTGGAGCCACACAACAAACAACATTTTATTACTTAATACAGGTACGTCCTTGGTCTCTAACTTCGGCTCCTAACTACCTAAAGTCAAGTATGAAAAATGGAATTTCAAAAATTGTTACAGGTCTGTGTGCTGCTGAAAGACAGCTACATACGGCCAATGTATTTAAAATGTTTCAAAATTTCAATATCCAACAGCCAGAGACTATAACCATTTCATGGTATCGAGCAAGAAAATATCTGCAAACAGTTTCACCGTTTACCAAAATGGGCTCTGTGCAGAGCTTAACTGCAAAAACGTACGACGTTTACGATGCTTATGCATTTTAAAGGCAATAGTAAGCATTCCAATTCCTTTTTTTCTTCTTGGACGTGTTTGCATACAATACAAGAATCCAGGTAACGCCATCACTGGTAGTGAGATTTGGTCATAAGCACAGGTCAAAGAAAAAGCATCTTCTAACTGAAGCTGAACAGAGCATTTCAGCTCTAGTGGTCAAGCTGTATAACGTGAATCGCAGCTGAATTACCGTAACACCGGCTTACCTCATCGCAGAGTTTGCTAGTACTGTTTCAAGTCGCTTAGCTCAAGCAGAAGCTCTCCCTCTGGTTAAGCTGTGAACTGTTTAAATAAATACGTCCCTTGAATTTTGCCAAATGCAAAAGGCTCACAAGAGGAGTATTTTCTGCTGTTTGAGTAGCACTTGATCTATGTGGTAAGCTTGCACCATCATTTCTACTTGGATAAAACAGCTTTGTAACCAGTGCAAATTACGTACTTGTTAAATCAATGAAACAAGAACAATTTGCCTGACAGTAAGTTTTATTGCAATTCATAGGAATTTTGTTGCTGAAGTAGTCAGCAAAGTATCTGCAGCTTAAAACGAGCCAAGTTTTTCTCCGTCTGGAAAATGAGCTGGTCTACAAAAGACATTTAAATTCACGGGTAAGGAAGCCTGGCTTCACTGAAGCCCAAGCAGAACCTTTGCTGACAGGCCCAGGATGCCACCTACTCTCGCAGGAGCCCACGTCAACAACGTCTGTGCTGGGGTTCTCTGGCCCTTGGAAAGCTCCTGGTGCTCCCGGCCTCGGACACCACCGGCAGATGCCTGGCCGGCTGGTTTGCCAAGTGGTACCACCCAGGAGGGCTTAAGGCTGCACGATCTGGGGCTTGTTTGGTCTTTAGTTTGGGGGTTTTCTTGCCTTTTCTTTTGACACTGACTGTTTTTTTCCTCGCAGAACAGAAAAACCAGCACCAGCAGCAGAGTAAGAATTCAGGGTGGCAGAACTGGTGATGGGAGACCTGTAAGAAGTTTGCTGTTACTACTTTGTATTTTAAAAGAAAACTATCAACCTGGCTACTTCAAAGCCGGCAGAAAGCAGCTTTCTGGGACCACCTTCTGAATAGCACCATTTGATTACATCAGATATGCAAAAGTATCTTTCCAAGCTTTTCCACCGCGTGGCTGGGGTTTGCCCAGACGAACTGACTCTTTATTGCTCCGTCCCTGCCATCGGATCTACGTGTTCCCCGCCGCAGCATCTGCAGAGGTCCAAGCAGATGAAATATCCCCCTGGGCAAACCTGCTTGCTGCGCTGAGGTCTCACCCATTGTACAGGGAATATTGAAACAGATCATGTCAGTCATCTCCGGCAAACAAAGGAATCAAATTAGAGAACAATCAGTCTTTCTGAACTTTCACTCATTTTAAAACCTTCACTAGGCACTACACCTTTAGAAATGACTGTTAACTCGAATAATACAGTGACCTCCTTGTTAATATAACTCTTATTTAAGATATATTCTTATTGCTACCATGTTATGAAAGGACCTGCACTTACATATTTTTAACAATTTCCCAGGCATTGTTTTATTTCTGCATGACAACGAAAGAAATTCAATACTACCAACACTGCGCTGACAATTTTATCCAAGCCATGCAATCGGAAATTTGTTCTGCTTGTATTTGTACCCTAAGTGACTTCCAAAAGCCTCGCAAAAATTTGTTAGAAAGCCTAGCAAAAATGAAACCCACAAGCTATGAACGTGCTACTCCCTAACCGAGTGAAAACGCTAAGATCTACTGTCATTTTAAAGTTACTTATATTCAGTCTGACACAACGATTAAACAAGAACTGGATTCTTTTCAATTTCATTATGGGAAGAGTCAAGCTTACTTCCAGGGACCACACTTCAGAATCGGCTGGATGCAGCTGGGAACATCTAAACTTGCTGCTGAACGGGCAGGCAGCGTTCAGAGCAGGTTCTGGATCTCAAACACGGCTGCACTGATGGAGAATTCCAACCTAGGTTGAATCTCCCAGAAGAGGAAAGTAGCTTTAGAGTACTTTTGACTTCTGCATCCGGCAGGGGAACGCGGGCTGCCCTAAGGGACTGGCACAGGGGCACAGGTCCTCAGCACCCAAGGGCTTTTTCTGTCTTGAAGAACCCAGTGTCTGGGTTGATGGTCGCTGGAGGACAGGTCAAAGCCAGCTCCCACCACCCGGTCACGCTAACCGATTCCGGTTTTGTGAAATATGGCAGCAACATAAGCCTGGGCCATGCTGGCAATATTACATCTGTGCAATGCTTTTGGGATTGGCAGGCGTAAGAGAAGGAATAATTTTGACCTAAAGAAATTAAAGTATATGTGTGCAGTCTCGCAATGTAATGTACCTCATCACACGGGCTACCAACCACAGCGGAATAGGCAATTCAATGCACATAACCACAGCAACGGTCAGCACATTCAGCTTTTAACTGCTCATGAAATCAGGTATTTATGAAACGATCTTCCCTAAAACTGAGAGGGAAGAGCCAGGGCTGACCAACCTCTTCTCTTCTGATAGAGCTGCATTCCAAAGAGACGTCTGCCATGATTTTCTTCAATCTCATACACCTGGGCTATTTTTCCTCAGAGGAGACAACAAAATGAGCCTTCTGAATCCAAACCCTTCTACGAGCTACTGAATGAACGTCGCAGGCTTAAATACTGCCCTTCCCGTGTACCACAAAAACTCAGCTGCTGCACGTAGCGGTTTATGAAGATTAAGACATGGCTAAAACAAGTTGCAACACACATGTTAACTGACATACTAACTGCATCATACAGGTTCAGAGATCTTGAGTACTCTTGCCAACTCTATGCCTGTAATGCAGCCCACATTTCAATTCTATTTGTCCGTGCTTATTTTACTAACTAGGAGCTTTACCTGCTCTGATACGCAGAACTTAATAACCAACGGCAGCTGCGCTTACACATCAGGGAAATAGATCCTTCGGGTCTCAGTCTACTGCGCAAATGGGTTTGGAACCTGCAAGCTCCAAACCATGGAGAAAGAATTACTAACGCACCACCAGCGTAATTTCTGATATCTCTGTTTGATTGCCCTCAGCCCAGAATCACAGAATCACAGAATGTCCTGAGTTGGAAGGGGCCCACAAGGATCATCGATGCAACCAAAGCCAAGTGAGTTAAGCCCATGAAAACATGCTACCAATCTTCTCCAGTTCCAGTAGCTCGCTGCCTGTAGCAGAAGCACTAAGTACAAAATCTCATCATGTTGCCAGCTTGAGATACATTCTTCATTCCGGATACAAGGCTGACCAGCACAGGAACGAGGCTAGCACGGGTGGATTTGGGGTCATTAATTGTGACGGTATCATAAAACTGCAGATTACATTGAAAGAGCCCCCAGATAAGGGTCACATCTTTCAATGAAACGAAAAAAGCTGGAAAAAGGTTTCAACGAAAGGAAAAAAAACACAAAAGCAGCCTTACAAAGAAGTTTAACACCATATGCCCGAGTCACACACTTACTATCCACCAAACGCTTGTTTCTGGAATGTATACATAAGAGAAAGTAATAGTATTTCACGTACGTTTCAGCACTCTTTGCTGAAAGAAGTGGTATCTTTCGCTACAGCTAACCTTCTTTTCTGTCTTCTACAGCTAACGAAAGAAAATTTGTGATGCGAGAACTGTTGCTGTTCCAGACCTCTATCGCTCACAAGCCTGGGTGGCAGAAGACCTGGTTCACCTGCAAAGGGAGTCTCTCGCCATTTGCAAAGGAGTTTGAGGAAGCGCCTAACAATCTGGAATTTGCCAAAGCTTTTCAGCCTTGCCTCCTGCAACCCCCTCCCTATGCCCCCCAAATCAAAAGCACCAAAGACATTAAAAACAGGGCCAGGAGGCTATTTTGGAAACAGGAGACCTACAAGAGATACAAATATATTTGAGAAAATAGGTTTCAACAGAGGATAGTCAGTATTTCTCGGAGAAGGAGACAGGTTTTTTCTAATACCCAAGAATGTTTCTTTAAGTGGATTTTTCATACCCTAGCACAGCGGAGAAGAGATGTTCTTGATTTTGCAAAGAAAAAAGCACGTTTTAGCATAATTCATGGTCCTTCTGCCTCATCCTCCAACATTTATTAATCCTTGGAAGATTAAAAAAGCGGAATTAGCAGAGAATTCCCTGGATGCAGTTAAGAAAAGTTATGAGGCAAATACTGAGACTATTTCCTTCATGGCGGTTTGCGGAATGAACACAGAAATTTGCCCTGGTTAACAGTACACTCTATTTCTGTTCATACCAAGAGTTTCTATTGCGCTGGAAAGCACGGCACAGTCACAAAACAGAGAGGTTCTGCAAACCATTATTAGTTTATTTTATTGGATTATATATGAAAACACAGATATTCCCTTCTGCCACCAAGCCTTTTTTTGGCAAACTCACAAGAGATCTAGCCTAACAAAAGAGTGATACAAACCAGAGCAGACAGGCAGTAGTGTGTTTTACTGATTAGCTCCCTTAACGGTTTTTCAACTGTCCCCCGGCTCAGACATCTCTTGATGTTTTATTTATGCTACTGAATATGCAGATATTTAACACCCAGCAGTATTTAGCTCAGCTCTTCCTGCATCTATGTCTTTATTTACCAGAAGAGAGCAGCAGCAGAGAATACTCACGGCTTTTGCGAAGACCCCCATAAGCTCTGGGAACTGATGTGTCAGGAGGGCTAGCATGGCTGTGAAAGAACATAGTCCAGCAGTGAAGAGGATGAAGAAGGGAAGCTCTTTCTTGGGGTAAACTGAAACTTCATGAAATGCTGTAGAAAAAAAGATGGGAAGGGGAATGCATTGTAAGTTAAAAAAAAAAACAAACCCACAACACAAACCCCAAACAAAACGAAACCAACATTCTTACATGGTTTAAACAGCCAGAGACACCCAAAGAAACTGTTGAAGGAAAAAATACAGAGAAGGTCTGAAACATCTAAGGCCAACATTATTGTTGTGTCAGTCATCTCACTGCCAAATAATTCTCATCTAAAGATCGTATTTCTGGCTTACTCCAGTCCTATGCACATGTTACTTTTGCTTTCCTTGTGTCAGCACTAACTATAACGCAGCTGTGCAACAACTAACCCCCAAAAACTAACCTACAAATAAAACATCCAGGTTTCTAAGGCAGGTCATTGACTAGGCACATGGCTGCATGTTTGCCAATGCCGATAAACAGAGAGCGCAGAAACACGCACCTGGGAGCGGCAGCGAGACCAGCCTCGCAGGAGCATGGCTATAGATCGGTTCACGCAGGCTTTAAAACTACAGCCTTTGTAACAGTAAATTCTGAGGGTTTAAGCTGCGGAACCAAGAAAAGTTATCCTAAAAGTTATCCTAGAAGTAGGACACATAAACACGTACTCTAAATTCAGATTTTCAGAATTCTCTGTATACTTATACCAATACAACATTTTTTTAAAGTGTTAAAACCTGGAATTTAAATTAATACTGAATTGTTAAGGTGTTTGTCAGTGTACACTGAAAGGAACACAGAAATTTCCTCGACTCCGTTATGAAAAAAATCGCTCACTGGGCTTTGGAGAAAGCAGCACTGAGAAGGCTAAAAGGGTCAGAAGAGGATAATGAGTGTTTTACTGGAAGAATATATCCCTTAAACTTTTATGGTGGCTCATACTGAAGGTGAAAATTTGGCTGGGTTGGCAAAAGGTCTGGCAGACTCTCATTCAGTCCATCGTTTGGAGCTACAGTCACGATAAATGCAAACTTTGAAACATTTTTTTCTCATATAGGACCAACCTCAAGGCTTCCCATATACTCAAGTGCTATGACTATTCATACCCACAAAACATTACTCTTTGACTTTCCTACTTTCTCTGCTTCAGTGACCAGCTCTCACCTCATCGTACTTGCAGACAACATAAGCACAGGGCAATCCAGCAACATGGCAGGGCAATATTCTTGACTGCATTCATCCAGAGTGGAGGGGTGTCGCAAACCAACAGCATTTTTTTTTTAAATTAAAATATTATAAACTAAAAATATGTATGATTTTAGGGTCTGCTAATTTGATCAGTTTAAAAAGAAAAACACAGATAATTTGCAACTTCTCTTTGATTTAAATTAAATGTAGAGATTGGGAAATACGAGATCATGGACTTTGCAAGTCTAAGATTTCTTGTGTTCAGTTTTTTGCACTTGTTTTGACACAAGCTCAAACTTGTTGTTCTGCTCTGTCACGGCAAAAGTTTTGTGATCGGCATTTTTAATTCGGATAGCCTATCAGACCTTAGTGTTCTGATATCGTTCCAGCTGACTCTCCTTTAAAACACATGCAATTAAAGGGTGTGGACAGGTATGCAAAACCCCTTGAACCGACCTGTGTCTGTCACGGTATGTTAAACCCTTCCCTACTCAAACCCAAGAGATTTTGCAGTGAAAGGCATTTTCCATAACTGCCAGAGCAGAACACGACTGTCTGCATATGCTGTTAAAGAGTCCCTCGCTTCTGACATTTGACAAGAATGATTAGTTTTGCATCTAAAAAGAGAACGCTGAGCTATTCTGCATGACTTTGTCATTCCTAAATCTCCTGGCACTCCACCCTCCCCAGCTCAGCATCCCTCTGAGTAAAGCAGAGCGCTCTAAGAGGTGTTGTTATAATTAGGGTGATTATAACAGGGTGGGGAGATACTGTCAGTTGCCAAGGATTTCTGTGTAATATCAGCGAGAATGTACTGTGAAGGAGAGACTCACAATGCGTGGATTTTTGCTGTATTATTCTCACCTAATGTTTACTCACATAGGCTCATAAAAAGCGGCAACACTTTTTTCTGCCCAAACCAGAGAGGCTCTAAATGAAAGACTGTATACAAAGAGTGCAAATGCCCTCAAAACCAGCCTTCACAGCAGAAGGAGGCTACATTTTACTTTTTCCAGAACAGATTTCTCTTTATTTCTTCTTCAGGACAGAGAAGGTGAGAGAAGAATCTCCTTCCTTGCATCAGCTTGTATTTGCCTCCTCTGCCCTGACCCTGCAAACCCCTCTGCACTTGCCCGTGTTCCACTTGGGCTCAAACAAAGTCCCACTGTGAGAAAACACGTGGGAATGAAGCTAACTGTTTGCAAGATTGGCTGCTTCAGCTATCTTACTCTGCATTCTTGCGTTTCACTGCATGGGCTGCACTAAGTCTCATTACCTTGGACTGTAACGCTTCTTGAGGGCTGGGTCTGTCTTTGTATCTGTATCTCGCAGAGCACCGGGAACAGCGTTGGCACTTTGCTAATACATGCCATAAACACCTACAGTAAATGACTGAGCTAATTTCACATCATTGTCTACATAATAGCACACACACCATTACATGAAGAAAACCCGTTCTTGCTATTTAAGACTGCTTTTCAGAAAAAGCCAGCGTAACCTGTCAGAATAACTGCTGCGTTAATGATCCAGCTGTCCTCCAGCAGGTTTGATCTTGCCTTGGAATTTAAGCAGCGAATATGTCTACAAAAGATTAACAAGGCTGCGCTACTGTGCTTTTGGTTTGACGGGATGTTACCTGTGATGAAAGATCAGACATATTTTCCAGCGTCGAGAACAGCAAGATCTAACTGAGTCATAGCTCTTCAGTAATCTCTCTCCCTGTCCCTACGCTGTCGACAACAATAAAGATAGCTAATTGTTATGAACTATGGCTAGGAGCTGCCTCTTAAACCATCACGGGAGCTCCAGAGACTCTCTGACAACCCGGTTATTCTAATCCAGCGTATTCAATTTAAAAGGCATCAATGGAGATCAGTGCTGCGAGACTTAGGTAAATGATTCTTTGATGTCAACGGTAAGAAAAGTTGAACTCACATGGTAGTAGTTCTCTATCTGCAGTTTCTGTACAAATAGGGTACGGGTAGAAAAGATGTCCTTTTTCCAGTGGGTAGGGGATCATTCTGAAAGCTGAAAAGAAAACAACACCGTGCACAAGTTACTGTGAGCGTGGCAGGCACTGGACATACTTAACTATAGTTACAATTTGGAAAAACAAACATAGGCTAAACATAACATTCATATTTGGTCGCAAACAGCATATAAATCGCTTCATGAACTGCCAAAAGATAAATCCACACTTAGCTTTTAATCCCGCAATCACTTATGTTTATTTTTGTTCTTGGGAGAAGGTATGAGCATAAAGCGAGACCACATTACAAGGACGTACATCAATGTTTGCACGATCAGAGCCCACTGGACTTACAATTCAATGGCCAAATTTACACGTTTTGTCTCAGGCTTTTAGGTTGCAGAATTTTTACATTTCAGGGGAAAGAAGTGCATCTGATATAACTGGTATAGCCTACAAAAATGACCAGCCAAGCTTGTGACTTCAGGCCAATACTTGCAACCTCTGTGCATCAAACATGACAGAAGTTCTGCATGAAAAAAAGTACACTACTTTTTCCCCATCACACTCTAGCAAACCAGGTAACACTGATGACTCAAGCCCAGAGAACCAGTTTTCCAACACAGTCATGTTTTCATTTTATATTTGGCAATCAAATATTATTAATACTGAATTATTAAAACCAGGTTGCTCACATGCATTCTTTTTAAATGCAGCAGATCAAGTCAGGTTTCCAATATAAATCTTCAGGTCATGGATTAAATAATACTTAATCTTATGCATTTTTAAAATTGAAAATAATAACAGAGAGGGAGGGAAATGGATGAATAAATCTGGATGGCGATGATGTCATAGGCCATCTGAGCGTGGTTTACGGAAACGTAAGAATACTTGATTGAATTATAGCTTTGCAATCAAGGCATCCTTTTCCATTATCCTATATATTATTCTCACTGTTAAAATGTCATCAACGTGTTATTCTCACTACTCCTATGAACATAAGTCACTGAAGCAATATTTTCCTCAACAGATGTCCTAGAAGCCCTCTCTATTTCGGATGTTAAGTACAGCCCACCACCACGCGATAACACTCCATTATCTCTTGCTCGCAAGGCAACTGAGGAATTGCTTTAAAATACACAACACCCCAATATTTTCAGCTATGCACACTGCATTTGAAATAATGTTAGCTGTACTTTTTGTGCAATTACGTGAGTGTGTTTATTCTCGATTACTATGTTTAAAGCAATAGTAAAGGAGGCAGAAATCCTCAAAGACTGTAAACCAACCTGGGCCGTAACGCTCTTCCAATATTAAATCCCCCCTCGCCATAGCACCCCAAAAAGCCAAGTACAAACACAATAATCCAAGCCTTGTATGATCTTCACATGTAACAAACTTGAGTGCCTGGACAAAAACATATGTGGAGGGATGTTCGATGCTCATTACTTCAAAATCACTAACACAAGTTTTTCCTTCCGATTTGGCTTAATATTTAAACAGATGATCAAGCCTCTTCTGCCTTCCTCTAAATCTCAGTAGTATTAAGATTCTAATAAAAACAAAAAGGGATAGTAAAGATGTTGCTTTTACAAACCAAGTGGAAAACATCTGAATAGATTTTGCTGAATTTAAAGTCAGCTTTGACATGAGACCAAATATGGCCTATTCACAGCAGAACCATTTCTTTAGTAATGTTATCGGCCATGGAGGAAAGTGCTCTGGTTCATCTCCATCAGTTTGTGTTTAGGTAGGTACTTCTCTGCCTTACTCTTACAGTATTATCTGGTCCTGTTTTACATTCCTCGAGTCAGGTAGCACAGAGGCAGTCTGCCATTCAGCCCGGTGCTTGCCATAAGAGCCGCCGTAGCATTTGAGAACCCCTAGGTTTTTCTTCTTCGTGCAAACACTAGGAAACAGGACACAAGCTCAGAAACCGATGGTGACAAACAAGCGCCTCAGACTCTTTTGAAATTCGGTTACACTTGAAAATACAGACCTTCTGCACAGAGCATGTGGATCAAACCCAGAGCAATATTTCACATGGTGTCACCTGGGCTTTTTTCAGTTGTGCTATGAATAAAACCGTATTTTGACTGATCGAATGAAGGCAGAGCAGGAAACAACCAACATTCCAGTTGGATGATGATAATATTCTTATATAACCTCACTTTTCTAAATTATTGAATGCAATTTGGGAAAAAAAAAACCCCAAACGGTGAGAATTTCAGAGTTTAAAATATCACAAAGACATTTCTGCATAAATTTCGTTAGAGGCTGTCTTAATTAGGAGTGACCTTATTCTCCTCAGAAGCATTCAAAGTGTCCCCCCTCAAGTGAGTGATTTTATGTACTTAATTCTGCCCAATTCCCACAAGGTCAGAACCGAATGGTGTACATAACGTGGGCAGTAATTCCTACACACAAACTACTAAAGTGAGACTTGTGGGTGTTTAAGCACATTGACAGAATAGTACGCTTTAAAGACATGGCAAGTACAGAGCTACCTAGAAAGAAAGTGAGGGCAACCGACCATGTACTGTACGTAGACTGGTGGTTAGAACTAGTATCTAATTAAATGTAATTTCTCTGTCATGTTTCCACTGGTTTTAACTTATAATTGCACAGAGATGTCAAGGAAACCTTTTGCAAGTAAAGGACGTAAGAGTGACATAAATAGTTCACTACATCCGTAAAGAATATTACCCAGAGTGAGGTATGGACCAAAAGTTATGATTATCGGACTAGATACTGGTGAAACTATTAAAACCCATGGGAGTCTTTATGCATGAGTAAAATCTGAACAAAATTCTGGAGGACTGGTGCACTGCTTACCTCTCTCTGAAATCACTCTGCAAAATGACTTATGGATTTTTCTTTAACAACACGACTCATTTACATCTTTACAGGCTCCTACACAAATATTAGCTAATAAAGTACATATTCCGATTGCTGTGGAGGTAATCGGGAGAGGAACCGGTTAATGCAGTTAGATGGGACAGGGAAGCCACTGGGAAGGAAGATGTGACAGAGAAAATAATAGACTGGGAGAAATGACAGGAAAGGAGCAAGCAGGCAGGACACAAAACAATGTGGCAGAGCAAACCCCAGGGAGCAATGGTATGGATTACTGAGCAAGGTGCTCTATGCACCTAGAAATAAAGCCCATCAGGGAGCCTACACTGCAAATTAGGCAAGTTCTGGCCATTTCATAAAAAAGAGGAACTAGATTACATCAAGAAAAACCTGCGTTAAAAAAAGCGCACAAAGGCTGATTATAACAGTCCTTTTTAATTCTCTGAAACCTGAAAAAACCCACATCTCAAAGACAGGATAAGACAGGTCAGAAGGTTAGTATATGACTTTTGGAGGTCATATACTCCAACCTCCTACTCAAAGCAGGGTCACCTTCAAAGTTAGGTCTGGTTGCTCAGAGCCATGTCCAGCCGAGCTCTGAGTATCTCTAGGGATGGAGATCTCACAACTTATCAGCAACCTGTTCCAATGCATCACTACCCTCATTCTGAAAACATTTTTCTTATATCTAGATGAAATCTCTTGTTTCAACTTGTGTGTATTGCCTCTTGTCTTTCCACTGTGCCATTCTGTGAAGACTCTGACTCTGTCTTCCGTATCATCTCTCCGTTGGGTTGTGGAAGACAGCAACTGGATCCCCCCTTCACCTACCAGCAGTCTTTTCCAAGTTGAATAAAACCAGCACCCTCACTGTCTTTTCCTACATCACATGTTCCAGTCCCCTTTGCATCCCAGTAACCCCCCACTGGAATCACTTAAGTTTGTCAATTTAAAAAAAAAAAAGTCATAAAATACTGTATCGTTTTATACTACACATTAATATTCATCTGCCTAAATGGCACCTGCATAATTTCCCAATATCAAAGCATTCAGAGAACCATAGAATGGTTTGGTTGGAAGGGACCTTAAAGCCCACCCAGTTCCAACCCCCCTGCCATGGGCAGGGACACCTCCCACCAGACCAGGTTGCTCACAGCCCCATCCAACCTGGCCTTGAACACTCCCAGGGATGGGGCAGCCACAGCTTCTCTGGGCAACCTCTGCCACTGCCTCACCACCCTCACCGGCAAGAATTTCTTCCTTATATCCATTCTAAATCTACCCTCTTTCAGTTTGAAACTGTTCATTGAAATAACGACAAACAAATCTCTACAACTCTGGAATGAGGAAGGTAAATTATTATCCCCCTATCCATGAGTAAGAAAATATGTCTCAAAGAAGATGGGAAATCTTGTTCAGTATTACACAGACAACACAATCCAAGATTTCAGAACCCTTTTTCTCATTAAATGATGCTTGTGTTTTCAGTTTGAATTTCAAATATTCCAATGCTGGTGAGGATATACCTGACCTCCAAAATTCCCACATACTATACTTCACAAAATGCTATTACTTTCTCATGACATTCAATAAAAATATTTGATTAGCTCTTTTGTAATAAAGAGAATTACTTACTGCCTTCCCATGTACAGTGTAAGAGATTCAATGCCCCCTCTACTCTTTTCCAGTGTTGAAGATGAAAGAAAGCATATGCTATTGCTTCACTGTCCCCTCTCTTCAGAATATGTTCAGGGGGCAGAATTAAGCTTTTCATTTCTAGTAGATACTGCAATAAAAAAAGCAGAGCAAATTATTTCAGAGGTAATAAAGACCACAAAAAGCTGCCTGCAATTCTACAATGCACACTGAAAGGTCTATTTCCCTAAAGTACTTTCCCTCATAAGTGTTTCATCAAATGTGTAACATCACCAACTGCACTTGAAGATAATCATTGAATTATTCCCAAAAACTAAGATATGCTGACAGATGGTTAATGTTCTGCTCTTCAGCTGTAGTAGGGGGACTACAGAGAATTTCAAAATGAGATGCCTCTCTTATCAGAGGAGATGGAAAAAAGGGCTCAAAGCAGAAAAGAGAATCTAGTTACAAGAGCTTTTTAATTAAAAGTGTTTATAATAAAATGAAGAAGACATTAAGCACTCTGATGGACATAGTCTTTCTATAAGGAAACATGCCGTACTCATAGTTTGCACGCAGGTTGCTTTCCTGCATTGCCATCAACTGGTTGCTGGGTCTACGAATACGCAAGGTTGGCAGCCAGCTAAGTAGATATCAACAAGGTACAAAGTAAAAAAAAAGTTACAAAATGTAACAAATACCTGATTTACAGAAAAAAAAAACCAAATTGGATTTTTAAGCTCGCTACTTGAAATAGTTATTGAAAATGGTATAAAAATGGAAAGCACCGCTGACTAAACCCACGAGCAATCTTCCCCATCGCTGGATCTCCCATAGCAGAAGCGGATGAAGCACACGGAGGGTTCATGCCACAGGAGAAGAGAGAGGTCCCGGACATTATTCAAGCAGGTGATTTTTCCTCTTTTCCCAGCCCATGAACTAGAGCGCTACCAGTTCAGCAGACATTATCTCATCACCGGTGTTACTACGTTCCAGTTAGTGGAGGGGAAAGATACACCCCTCGTTGGCATGCTTTACAGAGAAAGGAATGACAGACAGACATCACAGGCTGCCAATCAACTCCTGGTTGTCAGTTCTCCTCCAAGAAGTGTAACACTTCCCAGCTGTGTGCTGACTGCTCTTCGATAGCATAGGGAAACCGTCGCTCTCTTCCAGGATGCCCAAGAGCAAATGTTCTCCCCACCAGACCATTTAAGTTAACCCAAAAGGCAGCCGGTGAGTCGGGCAGTAGACCGACAGGCCCTACCAGAAGGTTTGGCAAGAGAAGTTACGGTTAATCATTGGCCTCTTAAACGTCGGCTTTTGGCAATGTGATGAGCTGGTGCAGAAAAGAGGAGAAAAGAGGGTAAAAGAAAGAAATTGAAAATCAGCCTTGGGGAAAGGAAGAGGAAAGGCCAGAGGGAAATGACAAACACTATGACGTCGTGGAGGGCATCCCTGAGCCAGTCACTCCTTCACCTGAAGGAGCCGGGAAGCAGCTAGCAAAGAGACCGTCATCAAAGCAGAGAACTGTCAACCCTGGGAAACATAAATACTTTAAAGAGGAAGGAGAAATCATGCACGTTTCTGATGCAGGTAACAGTTATTAAAGGTGGAGAAACTGAATTAGCAGTGGGAGTGATAAGTGTGATACTTGGATTTTCCCTTTCAGAGAAAACAGAGAGCTGCAGAGCAGGGGGGCTAGTAGGCAGGACAGGGATTAAGAGTGACAGAGAGGACAGAATGAAGAGCTGACAAGAGGGAGGGAGCTGCCAGGCTTACACAGATACATCAAACATTCTTATTCGCTGTCCTACTGAATGCGCCACCCTTTTAAAAACACGCATTGTACCTGCTGAGCAGATTGGAATACAGCTGCAAGAGCTGCAGGTTTCTATCTGTTTTATTAATGCAGAACATCACTCTTATTCCCATACTTTTTACAAAAGTAAATGAGAAAGTAAGTTCTCAGTATTTCAATCAAAGGGAAAAAAAAAAAAACTAAACCCAAAGCCATGTCACTATTTGTAGGTAAAGAAAAAACAGGAAGGAATGTCCTACTTCTAGGAGTGCTGAGATGAAAACATGTTATTTTGATTCTTACGTATTACTTGTGATCAGCGATTAAAACCAAATCAAGTGGAAATAGCAGATGGAAGGATATACCTTGACACTTGCAAGTCATTCTTAGTCCTCACTCAGTTGTGTTGACTTCTCAGTCTGCATTCTTCTCAGTTTCAGAAAGAAAAACCTATCTATAAAAGTTCCTCAGATCAAAAATGTGCAACACTCCTCCCTGATCACTCTATCACAGCTACTTTCCCAAACAAAAAGTCCATAATCTGGTTTGGTGATATTCAAGAAGACCCACAGACAAAGCTGATGGATGGCTCCTAGCAGTTTCTGGTTTACGCACAAAGGTCAGCCACA
Source organism: Cariama cristata (assembly GCF_000690535.1). Classification (NCBI taxonomy): domain Eukaryota; kingdom Metazoa; phylum Chordata; class Aves; order Cariamiformes; family Cariamidae; genus Cariama; species Cariama cristata. Next base: position 43,514 of record NW_009626156.1, on the reverse strand, counting down.
CCTTCTGGGGATACAAGCTGTCAGTGAATTTATTCTGGAGGCATTTCCATTGCTAATTGTACGCAGCCCCAGAGAGACCTTGTCTGGAACGCTCCGTACGGTTCTCAGCAGGCACTTGCAGAAATGTAAAGATCAAATTCTACAAGCACAGAATAGAGCTAATCAAAAAAATGGCAAGTCTGCTTTGTGAGAGGGCACTCGAAGGCCTCCATCTGTTTGACTTCTCTAAACAGGACCAACAGGTACCAAAAAGGTACCTGGCTGTAGGTAGGGCTCGATTATTATGGAAGGAGAGATACGACTGCCCATGAAAATTAGATGGTCCTGATGTCCTAGAATATCAGATCTATTTGTGCCTTGCTGTATTTTCAAGGAGAGTCCAAGGAGGGCACTCAGATTCTTGGAGGTTTCACTGACAGGGCTCAGGGTCTGCTTGGAGATAGGAAAGCCGAGGGCAGCCCCCTTTCACAGTAACTGCAGGCTCCTGGCACCCAGGTACTTCACAGGCAGGAGCCAGCCCCAGCAACCTGTTGGGTTTCTAGCAGTTGTCCACGAAATGAACACGGTCCCCCTGAAACTTTTTGGTTTGGACAAGTAGACAAATTCCAGCAAAACAAAATTAAATGAAAAAAAAATCTTTCTTCAAAAACCACCCAATAAGCTGCAGTCCTCATGCTGCCCATATAACGTGTGAATCACAGTCCTGATGGACTCCGGCACGCAGCAAGTATATCCAGCTCTTGGAAAAAATCAGCCAGAGCCATCTGATTGTAGTTTCCAAGAGGCTGCTATTGCACGTAATCAAAGATACGACACTCGACAGGTACAGCCTTGTCTTCAGCCACCAAAGACTTCAGGGTGGGAATCTGACTACTTATATCTCAACATCTCCAAAGGCCTCAGCCCAGAGCACAGCCCTTGCTGTTACAGGACTAATAGGGACACAAGATCCTACCGTACCACTAAAATTCGTACCAGTATGAACTCCTCCTGGCTTTACAAGAAAACAACCTACACCTCTTGACAGACTCCCTATTAACTGTAGCTCCTGAGACACTGCATCCTCTCAGATTCAACCACGACCTCTACAATTTAAGTAACAAAACCTCACTACCTTTTCAATCCTTTGAACACGCAGGGAAGAGAGGAGCCCTCTGTTATCCTGACAGGGCTCTGAACCCAAGCGTGGTTCCACTTCAGAGGGAGAGTCAAGTAACAGGCAAAGGAAGAACCTTAGCAGAGAGCTGGCTATCATGGAGGAAACGGAGATGGCAAGCCCAGCACATCTCCAACTGCCTCTGGTTTTCGATGACAAATGAAGAAGTTTAACTGGAACAGGAAACAGCATGTCACCACCACCTGGGGTTATCATGTTCCTTTAAAAAAGGAATCAGCTCAGAAAAGAGAGTTTAGAAAATTTCAGCCAGAATGACCTAGTCTTAATCAAGTTATGCGCAAATACTAAAGTTGCACAATGATTTCTGTCATCAGCAGATGGCTCAGTCAGCCCTTCTCCACTGCGTCGTTTTGGCCTGGATTTTTTTGGTTGTCTTTTCTGTTCTTCTGGTCTCTCTCTCCTCTCACCCCAACCTTTTTCCTGTCCAAACTCTGTATTTTAGGAGTTACAAGGGCAGCAGTGTATTTCATGTGCTTCTATAGAGGGCTTCTGGGCCAGTTACACGACATTGTAATAGATATCGCTCAGCTACAGCCACTCTGTACACCTACGGGAATATGCCTTTGAGCGAGCATTTGGAGGATGACAATGGACCGTGCAACACGGTGGAGTTTATATTTCTCTTCCTTGAATTGACTGACTATATATTATTTATTTTGTAATATCGACAGCACTCTGGCTACTAATTCTCTTCTTCTGGGAGTGCTTTTAACATTCCACATTAATGAGCTATTTCAGTGGCCTTTTATAAAATAAATCAACCTATCTCATGCAGGTTTCCTTCTTTTCCTCAATTGTGCAATTTGCCTCTGAAATTACAGCTCGGGCTGCAAATAGGCAATAGTCACTCCCGCACCTGTGAGAGCATCCCTCCAGGCCAGAATATGAGAATTTAACATTGTTTGAACAGGAACTCTCCTCCTCCCTGGGGGATGAACAGCACAAGCTTAAAACAGTCCCAAAATACTGGTTTCTACATGCCCAAAGAAGCCACTTTTAGGTCACCTTACAAGTTCTCATTGGATTGATGGTAATGAAGAAGTTTGGCCTTTTTGCTGGGTACACAAAACCAAATCACTGTCTCACTGAACAGTTAAAAACTCTCCTAAACATTTCTGGAATAGTTTCTCTGTAATATCACGGGGTGTGCAGAACAGATTCATTTCCCATCTGGTATACGAATTTGTTTGCATTATTTGTTTCTATTAGCAACTACAACTTACTATAAACCACACAAGCATACAGACAGACAGTTCTTATTAAAAAAATTTAAAGTAAGTCAGAAAGAAGTGAGAAGGGATAAAATGGAAAGCAGGTAAATCTTTAGAAGTGTTTAAGTCAACGGTTTGTTACATCCTTTTAAGAAACTGTTTACATGTAAAATTGGCATTTCCTAAAGTAACACAAATATTTAAGTTGTCCGATTCAAATGGAGCGAACATCAGTACTCTCTTTATATCAACTCAGCTCCTGGCTTACATAGCAAACCCATACAACTGTGTGCAGAGCACACTTTCGCCTCACTTTTAACAATTAGATATAGAGACCATCATCTATTTTCTCTTTCCTTTGAATTTACTGAATAGCTCATGTCTCACGGATCCCAGAAAAGAGGGGGGGCTTTTCAGGAGGAGTTTGAATGCAAGAAGGGAGCCTTGCAAATCAGTTCAGCAAGGGTGTTCCACAACTGAGGAACATCCCAGCAACAGCTGTGGTACTTCATCAGCATTAGCTTGGGATAGCTGCGCTACACACAAGTGGGGAAGCTCCAAACACAACATATAAATAATATTAATGAAATTGTGTGTGTGTGTATATACACACATACTTTTTTCCCACGCAGTCCACAAATTATGTACTCTCCATGACAGGATGTACTACTCTCCTTTCCATACAAAACCCTCTGGAATTACAGTGATGTACTACTCTCCTTCCCATACAAAACCCTCTGGAACTACAGTGATAGCCCAAGTGCTTCAGTGGCAATAAAAACCTTTTTGTTTAACTCTTAAATTTTTGAGCAGCACGTTGTCAGACAGTGTCAGCACAATTCCTTGGGACCAAAACTCCAGACTGCATGGCACTACACTAAAACAAAAGGATACTAGTTCATAGAATCTCATTTAAGACAAAGATGCTTGAAAAAAAATTCAGACAAATCTTCAGAAACAAGTGATATAATTTGTTGTGATTCTTCTCACAGCTCTTTGCTTTGTTCTCTTTCCTGCTATACCACTGACTTCAACCTGCTACCGGTTCTGTTTTTCTTCTGCTAAAAAGGACCCTGAAAACACTCTGCCTGGTGAAGTGTTTTCTTTTTACATAGGCAGTCTCTGCAATTTGCTGTAGCTGAGTTGTTTCAGGAACATAAACAAGTCAAACACTAGATAGATGTAATATCTTTTATCAGATATTTTTCTGGTACAGCTTAAAAAATTAAGCCACTTGCAAGCACAGAAACTTTTTTTACAGGTAAGATGTCTTCAGAATCAGACGTCTGGATCAGTTTGACAGTGGTTCCATTTTCGCTGCAGTCAAGAAGGAGATCACAGCTGACACACCTGAGCTGGTCTTACCCTGCACAGCTCAGCGCCCAGAAAAAGCACAGCCAGGTCAGCGGCCCAGCCTCCTGGTGAGATCCGGCAGGCTGCACTGAGCTCTGTATCGCCTTTCTTCACTTAAACCAAATTCTGGTACCTTCACGTGTCACATCTTGACTCCAGTGTATTCCAAAAATAATGAGAATTTATCACCTGTGGCTGAGACTTAATGGACTGATCTCTGGGAATTAAATTGTCATTGAAGTGTACTCAAAAATGGAAGAAGAGACGTGTGTCAAAAGAAGGTGATTTGCTGGAAGGGTGGCTGCCTGAAGAAAGACTGTCAGCTGTAGTAGATCTCTCTAAAAGGCATTTTTGTACAGACAGAAGATAAAACCCAAGGTGATACGTAGTCATCTAGAATCGGTGAAAGTGAGTGCTAACATCTTCATGACATACATACCGAGAGGACTCCCAGAACCATGCATACACACTGGTTTCTCTGTGGAAGGCAGGTGGTTTTGCAGGGTTTCTCACCTTTAAGTAAAGATGGAAATCTGGGACTTTTAAACTGCTTCTTGTTAAGGCGTTTCTGCATCTTTACATTACACTCAAAAGAAAGTGTAAGAAGTACACCTGACCTCTGCAACACCACTATGGACCACTGGACTGCAATTTGGCCTTAATCTTCCACGGAAAAATGAGCAGCACTGGAAGAATCCCATGGTTGTTTTACGCAAACCTGCCACAGGTCACAACGGGAGACCCAGTCTCCCGTCCTTGCTAAATCCAGCTCAGCAGCATCTCTCAGTGTGTTCAGCGTGTTCCCTGCATTCCCTTTGTCTCAATGTCATTCGCAAAAATCCACTATTTCCAGTTAAATGTCTGGAAAATGCATATCCAGTAACACTCTTTTTATGTGACAATTTTAAATTTTAATGATTTGCACTGAAAATGGTAAAAACTCCTTTTGAGACAAACTAGAAATATATCAAACTTTTTTTTTCTTTTTCTTTAATAGTGCAATTCCCTGCTTTCAAGGCTTCTGCTGGGAACTTTGCAAATGCTTTAAATAATTTGTCACCTTTGTAATTTATGTCTTCCTCAGTCTGAACAAGAGACTCATTAGTGTTTAAATCCTAAAGAAGCTTTGAAGGCATATTAGCTTTGCGGCACTGTTAGATTTCTTGTGATGCTGCTTGCTAAAACTTATCTCCATTTCATTAAGAACAAATTGGATATGACTTCAATCATAATTGAGTGGAAACTGAGGTGTAATATCCATACCGTGCACAAAATCATAACCAAGAATATATTTTTGCCACCTTAATATCCTTTAGCTAATGGCAGAAAGAATGAGTGTGAAATCAGCAGTGCTGCCTATTAATCTACACTAGGCTACACCGTTTCAATGTTAAAATATGAACTAAAAAAATCCCTAGAGTCTGCTCCCGTTACTACCTTGTTATCCTGATAATTTATATGTTTCACAAAAGTTTTCAATTTCAAAATGACAGACTTTGAAAAACTGAGGGAATCAATTAACAATGTGAACTGACCAAAAAGCTCAGGAATTTAACTGAGGAAGAGGACTGGAATTTCTTTAAATCAGAAGTACCAAAATAACACCCAATCTGCATTTCACACATGTCAGAAAGGAGATTCGGCCTTGTATTGAACAGCCCCCTAAACAGAAGCTGGCTAGTGAGAAGGAGGTCACAAGTGATGAGTGAAAGTACTGATCTACAAGAAAAGCAGGATCTCGGAGATCTGGAAGTGCAGAGGTTACGGAGCAACTGCCGCAACTTACGGTAAGGTAGATTTTGCAAAGGAAGTCAAACCGAAGAAGAGCAAGCTCTTAAGTATAAACAGAAAAAGAATAAGCGAAAAGGTAGTAAAGGAAGACTTAGTCTCAGTTTCATGGCAGCGCAGGGCGAGGAGGCAATAGCAGGATGGACATCAGGAGAATGTGCAGAAGTGGAAGCCACTGCAGCCAGTGATCTCCGTCCATGAACAGTGAATGAACCGGTCCCAGAAACGGCCAGACTACCGCAACTGACTTAAAGCAAAAAGATCCCCGCCCAGCATCAGGTCATCCAGTGATGAGAGAAGTAAATGCAACGCCATTCATTTAAAGAGGAGGGGAAACAGTATGTGTTAATATGGAATCATTAGTATGCAAACTGTTAAAAAAATATTTTGATGGAAAGAATTACCAAAAGCATGGAGGTAAGGGAGGAAAATGGAACAGGCGCCCAAGGATTGCTCATGACAGGCTAAACGGGTATCTTCGCTCGGCAAGATATCTGAGTTTTTTAGGCAGCAAGGACAGAACACTCTAACCAGGCTTCAGTAAAACATTCAGAAAGGTTCACCCAGAACAGGACTGGAACGGAGAGTTAAACAGGCAACCAGGCAGAAGAGAAATATCAATGGTTGTGTTGGTGCAAGAACCATTGGGAGGGAAGAAAGTAAACAGAGTTCCACAGAAGCAGTCCTGGAACCAAACTTCATTTAATATGTTCGTTTTATAGCTTGGCACAAAAATAGAAGATCAGCTATTAATACAAAGGGACTCATCTCACCTAAATCTTGTTGTCTAAAAATCAGGCTTTTACTGGAAAATAGTTGCTCCTTTCATAGTCAGTGTAGAAACAGGCACCTCGGAGGGAAAGTCTGTCTAGAGATGTCTAAGATAGATCCTTCTTTCCACTGCCTGTAGAGGAAGTCTAGATGATTTTATTAAACAAACAGCCTAACTTTCAGATAGCTAAACCATGCTATTAGCGGTTGGCATAACAGATATAGGTCACAGAGAAAATATTTAATTCCTGCAATGCACAAGAATTAACTTTCTGCAATCCATGCGTACATAGGGGAGAGGTTTTGGGTTTATCTTGACCAGACTCAGTGTTCAGCTGTACCTAGCGAATAGGCTCCCTACATTAACACGCACTAGTCTTCTGCTCGCCCGTGGAGGCTGCTTCCTTTCAAAGGGCAATACTGGTCCAAAGGTTTGTGGGGTGAAGTTCAGAGGCAGATCTCCAAGGGCCAAAAAGCATCTGCCTCTAGTTTGCCTTTACAATGAACTTTGAGACTGCAATACTGAGTATCAGGTGATGAAATAATAACATGCATTAGCTTTTAGTAGCCCCTGGGCAAGATTCTTACTGCTGAGATACATATCTAGAGTAGGGCTTAGGGAATTAGAACATAAATCCCTTTTCTTGCTTTGTAGTTCTCAGCAATTCTTCATCTCTGAGCTTTGCATTCTCAGAACTTAATGACAGGGTGCTACATAAGGAATTACTAATGCAACTTATATGAAGCACACCATCAACTCCACACATAGGTTCCTTTGTATAGCATGCCAAAAACATATTCTTACATGTAATCATCAAAAGAAGTAAAACACGTTATTTTGAACTAGAAGATCTTTAAAGACTATTTTGTAAATAATAATCTGTCTTTATGTACGGTTCTGTCCTGCAGCGTAGCATTTGGTGGTGTCTGCTACCGCAATCCACCGTGTAATTGTTGCTCACGTAGAGGACTCACTTCAGCTAAAATTTCAAGTTGCACGGTCCAGAGTAGAAGATACTGAATGTGAAATCCCAAACTAAAAAACTGCATACTATCAGCTTCTTTCCCTTCCGATTGTTTGCTCCCCTTTCCGCCACATCACTCGTTTATCTAACACAGAAATCAGGACTTAGGTCCTCAGCAGCGTTAAAGCTACAACAATGCTTTCTCCGTACTTACTTTTGGCACATGTGGATTAAATTCTACCGCTCTGTGAATAGCTTCTACTGCATTCATCTCTGCAGTACTCAGCCCTCGCCTTGAGGCAGCCTCTGGAGAAAATCTACAAAAGCAAAGAAACAAACACATTAGGTCAGAAATGCTAGCAAGAAAAAGCCAGAAAAGGAATCTAGAACATGGGCCCGTGTAACCAAACTGAGTCAATTTCCTGTGCTCTCCAAACTTCCATAGCAAGTGGAAACTCTGAGTGATCTGTTACATCAAGGCCCATGAAAATCCCAGCAGAAGTGGAAAGCATGTTTGCATCTAATCATGGCAGAAAGTTGGTTCAAACAGTCCTTTCTCTGTCACTAATCTAATTTTGCTCTAGGTGCCTTGCTACGGGGCATATCCAAGGCTGAAATTGCAGAAAAAAGAAAAGCAAAAAAAACCCCAACACCAATGCCAAATTATTGTTGGAGGGTTTCTATTAAAAACAGGTTTGGGGAGGTTTTAGGGAGATTCCCAACCCAATGCCCCTGGGTCAGGTTGGGACGGAAGCACGATGCAGCAGCAGTAGCGGGTGGTCTACTGGCCGCAGCACCATTGAGGGTAGCATGCCCAAACTGTGGGCAAATCATCTGCCCCAGTGAATGAAAAACCAGACCATGCAATCTCTTTCTCACCTCACACCCCACGGCTAACTCCAGAGCTGTACTTGGCAGGCAGACACCACAGGGAAAGCTGTGACAACCTTAGCCCTGCCCTCCCAAGCTGGAGTCGCTGTGTAGGGAGGAAAGATGTTGCAGTAGGTACTGGCGATCTACAGGATAAAAAGAATGAAAGAAAATTACTTAGATCTTGATGTGTACATACACTTTAAAAGCAAAAACTGTCAGGATGTCAGTCAAGAAAATGGCTTTCCACTCTACTTGCTTTCCAACTTTAGGGAGGCATTCGGCCCTCAGGTGCACAGACACAACTCTGCCTGGGATTTGTGTGAAGGCATCTGAGAGCAGAATCGGGATTTTTGAGCTCCATCTCACAAGGAGCTGAGCACCCTTTCAGAGCGGGACAGTGCTCTCAGGTCCACAGGCATCAAGTAGATGTGCTCAGCACCTTGGAAGGTTGAGACCCAAGAGAAAACTGTAACAGGAATGAGCAGATATTTGTGTCTCTAAAAATATGAACGTCATCTACCTCTCAGAATCCCTGACATAGTAGTGCTAAATCCACCTGCCGCTATTTAAGTAGATGAGCAGTCTTCTGACAGCACTTGTAAAATGACATTGCTACCAGTGCATCCACATTTATTGATTACCTTTTTGTGGTCAAGTTTATACAAAGTTGAAGAGGTTCAGCCACACAACACCTTTTAGTCGCATTTTCATTATACTATCTAGGAAGCCAAAGCTCACCCAGACAGTATACTTAAAACTGAAACAAGAATAGAATTTATACTCTTTCTCTTCTTTTCTTCTTCTGTAATATTTGAAGTGCAATGTTTGATCACTGCAAATTTTTCTTATATAGAAAGTCATTTTATGACTTTACTGCAGGACTGAATTCTCCTGCTAACCCAGCAGATTGTTAGGGTGTGGGCTCAGCTAAGAGAAATCTCGAGTTAAATCAGGAATTTTGCTGGACAGTGGTTCTCATGCACTTACTTGTCAGAGACAGCTCTGGCTTTGAGCAATGCAGCTGTGTAACATATTGTTGCTGATTTTGGTAAGCTTATATCTGTTGAAAAGAAAGAAAAAAGTAAACATCTGAAAATTTAAAAGTCTGCAGAAAGAAAAGTGTTTGATTGATACTTTGGCATATGCAAGGCATACGTAAAATTATTACGTGAATTCAGAATACTTTCGGATCTTGGGACTTGTACTCCCATCTCACATGGATTTTTAATTTCCACCCAATATACCGGCTTTAAAACCTGTGTTAATGACCACTGGAACTGCTATTTAAGCAGCAACTGGGTTCATCAGAGAACTAATTCAAAGACTGACATGACAGAGGCATAATGAAAGACTTCACTAGTTCATACATAAATGTACAGGTAACCTGGAATACATGAATTTTTCCATAGTTCACAAAACATCTTAGTAGTAGTTGAGGGCTATCTTATTCGCTCTTCTTGTTTTCACTGAGAAGCAGTTGTCTACGCTATGCGGTAGCTATACAATTTAAGACAACTATTTAAGTAATAATGGATTTGACTTCCAAGCAAACAACCGTTACATTTATTGCAGCTAAAGATCAACAGTAAAATAAGGTGTTTTGCCTCTTAAGGCAATCTTGGACCAAAATATTCACCAGACAATCTCTGGCCATTTTATGCTGTTGCAGAGACACACAGGAGCCACAAACCTGGCTTAACCCACTAGTTCAACTTAATTTATACCTGTTCTCTACCAGCAGATTGGCACAAAGCATCCAGAAGTTGAGTTATAGATTTGTTCCCACTGTTACACAGAAGAATTGACTTCCATACTAGTAATCTACCCAGCAGACATGCATTATATAGTGATGGAAATATTCCAGCATTAAAAAGTTAAAATGACTAAGCTAAACGAAAAAAAAGAAAAAAAAAGAACAACCCCCACTAAAGGCTGGATTCTGCAAACACTTCTGCACGCTGCAATATTACAGCTTCCTATGGTAAACAGCGAATACACAGCGTAGTAAACACAAGGCACTGGAGTAGGCCCACTGCAAAAGCGAAGAGCAGCTAATCTGACCATTGCTCTAAGAAACTACCTATGCCTCTGTTCGTCATTAAAGTTGATTAGAAAGATGAAATTACCATAGAGCTTGGTAACTTTAGGGTTAAGAGAAACTTGTGATTTACTGAACCCCAGTGCCTTGCGAGACAGGGCTCCAAAAAGGAGTTAAAGAGGACAAGCAAGTCATATCTCTGCCATCACCATCCTATTAACAACCAAGCTGAACGTCGTTCTGTTAGACAGAAAATGTTGCCAGAATGACTGAGGCACTTTGAAAATGCTACCTGTTAAATCCCCTCTATTGTCTTTTTACGCATTTGCACTTCAGGTATGAGATGGAAAGATCTTGTTGGAGGCTCCCCTATGATATATTCCAACTATAATTTCACTGGAGTATGTAACTGTAGTGACTACAGCAATTAAAATCAACATCTGGGTGATAGATATGTGAATTACTCCACTAATAGAACCTAGCTACAGACACAGACGTGAGCACACCTTCAGTGACAGAAGAAGGAAATATTTATAAGCACCTTCATAACCCTGCTTATACCAGGTTTTCCTTAACATCAGGAGTTAAAAGTTATTTCCAGTAAAGAGAAGCAACCTTTTTCAGAACATACTGGTCTCTGCCTTTCAGTATAAACCTTATTCATCAAACCATAAATGGAGTGAAAGGTAGAGGAACGGAAAAGAAAAAACCCAAGAAAACCAACAATGTGCTGTCATTTATAAGGTTTTCAACTGGTCAATAGAATACCTTATTTTCCCCTTACCTGCAAGTGTTTCTCTTGGCCATCAAGCCACCATTACCTCAAGGGGAATATTTTCCCCTGTCTCAGTTCAAACCTAGTACCATTGGTTCAGGATCTGACCTTTACAAAATTTTCCATTAATGACACAGAACAAGAGGTCTACCTAGGAGTCTCTGGAAAGACATTTTCCCAAGCAAAAGGCAAACTCCACATATTAAAAAAAAAAAAAAAGGACCAAGAAGAGAATGTTTGCATTGAATAATGCAGCAAGAGCACCACTTCACTTTTCTATCTGCTTGAAGGAGTTGAAAACTAGGAGGAATCAAGAGGTCTGGAGTACGTAACTGAGGTAGCAGAGGAAAAAGAGTTATGTCGATGAACAATGAAAGCTGCCTGCCTAATTTCAACGAAGAAGGCAGGTATGCCAGCAAAAGCCAGAATGACAGCAAGAAAATGTCAATTCAGCCATTAAAACACAATCCATGAGGTTAAACAATGAGACCACTCAACACACAAAACCCCTCTAATCACCTGTATAAAGGCTAGCTTCTGCATCAGATCGGTGACACTTGACTAGAGAACATTCAGTGGAAGTTACGCGGACCAAGTTGTCAGGATTATTACAATTCTTGGCTAAGAGATTAAGATATCGTATAGTAGGAACTGATCTTGATACAGGTTAAATATACTAAAACAAGACACTGTATCACAAAAGAATATCTTCTAGTAGACAGTAAGTGCTCCTGAGCTGGAAACATCCATGCATATAGATTGCAGGACGATCTACAATGAGCTGCTGGCATCTGTAAGGAAGGGAAACGTGGTGAGGCGAGGTAAGGCTCAGGTACTCCACCTGAGTCATTCCTGCACAAGAAATGGGATTTCTCAAGGAATGTTGTGCTGAAATCCGATCACCCATGGTCAAGAACAACAAAAGTAAACGAAAAGACTGGATTGTTTTTGTAACAATCCAAATGAAATAAAGTGTGAGAGAAGATACAACTGTTCTCTACGCACCCCCACAAAGAACACCAGGAAAGGAGAAGGGCTCCTTAGGTAAAGGATAATGGTGGCACAAGCATAAACAGTCTGGAATTAAATTTAGGCTGGAGATCAAAAGGTTTCCGAGAGGTGAATTTTTGAGGCAGATTTCCAGGTAGAAAAGTGAGACAAAACAGCTAATTCTAGGATGGAGTTTGCTCAGCTCATGGAAGGGGTAATATAACGTAGTGAATGCAACAGCGGGGGACCTGACTCACCCAGGAGGCCTCTTCCAGTACTATGCTCCTAATGAGCAAGCAGCAATTATTTAAGGATAATACCTACAGTCCCTTGGCAAGGGAAGAAATACATACAAATGTTCATGTTTATGTTGCTGTGGAGATAGCCCTCAGTAGGTCCATGCCTACTTCCCTCCAAAAATGTTTTGCTTTTTGTTTGCTCCATATTAGACTGTAAGTATTTGGTTCTGCTATATTCTGGTCTGATCACTACAATACTTTAAAATCTTCATGTAATTTAGGCTTCATCTCCAAAACTGGACCCTCGTATTTCAGAGAAAAGCATAGAACAATTATGTCTGGTTACAACTTGAATTTAGCAAGGGAATCAAATCTAAATTAGTCCTAGGAGATATGTCCTCCGTCAGGAACCAAAGTGAAGTTTTCCATAAATGACTGTGTCAGGCTCTGTGAGCCATCTGGCAAAATATCTTCACACACACTGTTTCCCACCCTCCTGTGATTACTTGTGGAGCTCCCACAATGTGCTGAAAGATGTGACTGCTATTCTGTTGTCAAATCCATCAGGACACTTTTGCCTAATAAGAACTGATGTGTCAATCTAAAAAAGGTTCTCCGTATTCCTTATTGCCTGTATCTTTAAACAGAATACAAAATAGTCTAGACTATTTATGAGCATTTTCTTTTGATTAGCCCCAGTCAGTTATGGGGAGGGCTGGGAAAGTGAATTCCTACTGGTCATTTGCTTCTTAAGCAGTTGCTTAGTGAGAGTGAACTAATGGAGAGATGCTATGGCTAGCAACTTGCAACCATAATATCACTACTTCTCTGAATCAAGATATCCAGAATATGCCATTTATCATCTAAATATGTCATGGGATCTATTGTTCTTACAAAACAGCAACTAAACCAAGAAATTATGAATCTGGATATGGACTGGTGCAACATCCCCTATCCAAGTCATCAGAAGGCCCTAAATGTGAAGAGACAGGCGTGCTGCAATTGCTTTAGTCATTAATACATGCAAAATCTAAGTCATTAACCAGAAATTATTCCCTATTTTGACCCCAAAGCGTATGCTATTCCCAAGTCAACAATGCAGATTTCTACGGGCTTAACTTCAGATAGGTAAATAGACTTATCAACATTAAGAGGACTTAAATATTCACTGAAATAAGCTGTAGATCTGGGGCCATTAATTTGCACAATAAGATCCTTCTAGTCAAACTGCTAGCTCTTCTTCATACAGCACTGGAGAGAGACTACATTAAGCTGCTGGAATCATTCACATATTTCCAAATATGTAACTGAAAGCATATCAGCAAACTGGAAGAAGTTAAGCAAAGAGGTAAACCAAAAAAGGGTGGAATACAGGACTTATATTGTGCTGTGGCTCAGGGGTGAAGCCTAGCTCGGATTTTCTCTCCCTCAGTCTGTCTGTAGACTCCAGTGTTTAAGTGATAGGCCAACACTTGCCGTGTCTGCACAGAACTCCCCCAGCTCTTGGCACCTGCAGGCTACAGCGTCAGCTCTTGCACAGGTGGTAGGAAGAACTGCTCCTGGGAAGGACTGAAAGTGCTCTAGCAAATAAATATGTGCAGGCTCGATCAGTGATGACAGAAGAGAGGCACAGTCATTTACAAAGACACAAACATTAAGGAAGAAAGTGAATTAAGCTGATATAAATGGTTAAAAGCAAGAGTAATGGGGTGGAATTCAATAAAGGAAAGTATGAACTGAACATCAGGGGAAAAACACTTTGTCAAAAAGATCTAATATCCTGTAGTATTATCTCCCATGAGAATAGTCATTGCATTTTTCCACAAAACGTGGTAGAAAACACGCTGGAGGGAGCAAAACTACGAACACAATGATCTAGCGCTTACTTTATGCTTGCAAAATATAGCAGTTCTGATTCTCTGTACTTTTGATATTCTTCCTCAGTGGTGGGAAACACCCCAATCAAACACAAACACATAGCCACTGTGTATGTTAAGGCCTGGATTTTGGTCCCCTGGTCGGATGCGAAAAACATTTTAGCACAAACAAAGGTGTTTATTTTGCCATGACCGCAACTAAAACTTAAACTGTACAGTTATGGAAAGATTTTGAGGGTCACTGCTAGTCACTCTTGCTGAGATACATATCTCAGTGATCAGGCAGGTGTCAGCCCCTTTGATTTGACCAAGTTCAATCCTAAATGCATATAGAGGGGAAGGAATCGTTTCTCCTACAGGAGATTAGAAAGAGCCCAGTTAGTATAATTAGGATTAGTATAATTAGTTTAGACTTTTTGTGCTTTTGCACAAGCACGAGAAACAAAAAACCCCACAGAATGATACGGCAAAAAAAGAGACCAGATGGTATGAACAGACACTGAACTGATGCAGAGACCTAGCCGAAGTGACAAGTGATTTTGACGTGGAGGAAAGAAACTAGTTCTTACAAGCAGAAGCTGAAAAAGATGTAACAGGAAAAAAAAAGACAAACTATTCCCTTGATACTGCTGTTACACAAACTGGAGGTCTTACCTGATTTGCATCTCTTGGAGAAGGTAGACTAGGCTTTGGTACGACCTTAACTAAAAGGAACTTTCTCTTAAGGTCTCTTTCAAAGAAAGAAAAGGATTATAAAATAGCGTGCAGGAGGTAATGGTTGCTTCCATACTGCCACTTGCTACGTATTTAGCTCAGAAGAAAACCCTTTCTTGCACTTAGAACATCTACCCAGTTAGCTCCACCAGCTAGAACGTCTCCTCAAAAATACCAAACATAATCATGGCAAGTAACAAAACTGATGGAGTGGAGCTGCGATCTCAAATATATACATCTACACAAAACCCCTGGAGACCATAGCTAATACAACTTAAGATTCCATGCAGTTGGTTCATCAATCTGCAACTCTCTACAAAAGGAATGCCTTCAAGTTCAATGTAAATAGAATTTACTTATTTCATAAGTCTGTAAGGACATGAAGAAATTGGACAGAGGGGGACTGGAGAAAGGAGAGTAGCCTTGAATAGGCTACATTTTAGAGAATTACCTTCTCTAACTGTTTCCATTTCACTAAGTTGAAAGTATTCAGAGACAAAGAAGACTCTGTTTCTAAAGTGTTTCTTCAAAGGTCTGCATTTTGATTTAACACTAATTTAAAGTAGGATTCTTCAAAGTTAACCACTACCAAACAAAAAAGTGTCATAGCCTACAGCAGAATGAGACTTTTTGTATTTAAATAACACTTTCTTTCTATATATCCTTTGATTTAAACCATCTTCTCAAGTAAACTCTGAATTTAAGACTTTGTCTACATGGTGACATGGTCCTTCTTCTTTGCAAGGGAGTAACGGAAAGGGGAATCTGTTTAAGGTGTTCCTCCTGCAAACCAGAAAGCTTATAGTCTCACTGGAAAACACTGTCATTTAAAAAACAGGAAAGCAAGGACAGGTTTAGGGAGGCACCATTGCATCACTATGACTAAATACATAGGCATCCATTCTTTTGAAACCTGACTTTCAATTGCCAGAAAGGTCTCAGTGTTCACACAGTGCCCAGGTTACCAGATAATAACAATCAAAGCAACTGGCTGCCCAGGGAAGTTAATAAATCATTTGCTCTAAGCATCACAACAAGCAGACCTACTCCACTGGAAAACAATCTGTTTAAAAAGCAAGGAAAGAGGAGCAGAGAAACTTTATCTACTATGTATACCAGAAGCTTACTCCATCAAGAACAGTCTCTTTAGCAGCCATAACTCTTTCTGCTGTAAATAACATGGATATGTGTTAAATCAGAGCCAAAAATCTTTTCAGAATTCAACAGTATTTAGGTCATCCACTCTATTGACAGACACTGAATTCTGAAACCATAATGATGTAGCTCAGCAACAGTGCATGCCGTCCCACTAATGAGGCCCTTTTTCCATGAATAATGAGTATGGACATCAGCTCTGTTGCCAGGTACATAATATAAACACAATTTAACACATGGCTTTTGGTAAAGCAGTGTGTCTGCTTGCAGAGGCTGAGGTTTCACATAATGTGATCCAACTTTTTAGCCCAGGGTGGGGGCAGACTGCTCAAGGAAATAACTTGTTCATATGTTATCAAAATACAATAAATCAGGTTTGGTCTTAGGCAAAAAAAGGCAGTGGAGTGGGACCAACAGAAACTGCAGATAGGAAAGTATAAATGAGTTCATTGTTTTATATTCCAATAAATCTTACAACACATGAAGCTGATGAGTTCTAAAATGAGCTGAGACTCCCTGAGATGGGCCTTCTGAGACTCATGAACTGTAAGGGTTATACTGGTTAAGCCTGTGTTCGCCGAGTCCTTGTGCATACCCGGTGTATACACACACACCTTTGTTTATACATGGCAAAGCATGAGTCAAAACTGCATAGGTTCAAACAGACAAAGTAAGAGTTTTATTTTGAAAAGCCTCATTTGTTACATTTACGACCTCAGTTTTGACTCTATCAGATGCTTTTGGGAAAACAAAACGCATCTTCGAGTTTTACCAACTTCTGTGACACAAAGTGCCACTCTGGTATTGTTTAAAACTAGGGATCAGTGCTTTAGCATCCAAAAGGAGAGCTGGCACAGCTCTTTAGTCTGAGATTTAGGAGGTCATGGCTTAATTCCCTGTTCTGTCACAGTTCCGCTATCTCCCAGGACTATAATCTCATAACTACCTTAAAGACTAGAAGGTGTCAGTGTCCTGTGGTGCCTGGGGGCTAAAAATGGGCACTTCTATTTACTTGCTTCTTAATGTGCCAAAGTAAAGTCCATGGGGATCTATGCCTGTGTCACAGGAATTACTGAAACACAAGAAGCTACAAGAAAGATTCTGACGTTACCACTTTAACTGCAGATTTCCTCAACCAGACTAAGCACAACCAAGATCTCTCCCAGAGTCATTATTGCTATTGGGTGGCAGTACTCAAGGCCCTGGGTGACATTTTGATCTCTGCTGAGAATGATCTGACTGAAGAAAGAGTTGAAAATATTCCAGGCTGGACTTGCAGCTGTGACTATCACTAACATTGCCTGTAATCAGCTGCTTATTTATCTTTTGTTAAATAACCTCAGCTTTGCCACAGTCTACTGCAGGGGTCTGAAATTTGGCAGGATGACCATGTTAGTATCAAGTCAAGGGTCCATTACTAGCCTCATTAAAAGTTACTTTAATTTCTTAAGTTGTTAAGAAGATATTAGAAGAAAGCAGTTAGTACATATTCAGTGGAAGTTTCTGCAATTTTTTTGGTTATAACCTCCAAAGATTCTTTGCTCGTCAAGTCCACACGTCTCAGTACTCCAATAAACTTATGCATCATCCCCTTGCCACTGTTCCACGTGATGATACGGGGCCAAGTACTGGGGCTGACAGCGAGAAGCCTCTGACTGCACGAGCTCTTAACGTTCTACTTTTTGGCACCGAGGCAATGCAGCAGAAGATGTCAAATGAAAAGAACGCAGAAGTCACACAGAAAAGGTTAGATGGAAAAGATGTCTGGTAAGACAGGAGCTGGGAAGTGCGTGAAGAGACATATCATGACCATCACTGCCCTGAAGAGAAGACTGGGATAGGCAGGTAGGAGAGGCAGAAGAATGGAACTGGGAATGAGCGGTACTGGCTGAACAAGGAGTCACTGGTAGGAACTGGGAACAATGGAAAGCTGAAACTGGCCATGCAAAAGAGAAGACGACGACAATTCAGTAGATAAATGGAACAGAAGATCAGCTAAGGGCAGGCTGGAAAAGATGGTAATTCCTTCAAAGAATCGAAGAGAAAGAGTGGCCACTGTGGATATCAGCTCCAGAACCCATGTTGGTAGCCATTTATACAACAGTACCTGAAATGATGTCACTCTATCTTTTCAAAAACTTTGGAAGTTACAAGCCTTAAAACCTCTCTTCAAAGAACACCAGAAAGGCTGTAAGAGCCAGTAATTAACAACATTTTAGAAGTTACAAGATCAACCTAGAGAAAGAGTTAAGAAACATCAAAATTAAGGCTACCGGTTTCACTTAATTCAGCTATTTGATTCATGCGTGTTATGATCTCATTTTTAGTCATATGCTTACATAATATTCCTTTCACAAAGTCCCTTGCCATACTTTAGTGCACAGAATGAGACTTTTCTGAGGATGAACGAGGACTGTGTAGTAACACAACAGGAAACTGATGGCTGGAGGATTCCCGATTCACTTGTTGCAGAACTTGGGATGTGGATAGCGAGTAAGCCAGGGACTGCAGGAGGAGGATGAAGAATGGCATTGTGCAGGTTGAGGAATGCTGCTCAAGAGGACTGGATCATATTCCTGTTTCTGTCACAAAGTTTCTACGCAATACAAGGAAAACCCATTTAACTTAAACTAACAAACTGTGCCAGTTGGCGCTTCTCACTCTGTCCTTTCTCTGTTTGAACCCTGATTTCTTGAATCCAAGTTCAAAGGACTAGAGCTGAAGTCAGCAGGAGCTGTAATTTGAACATAAAAAGTGATGTAATGCTGCATAAACCAATGCTTACTGAAAAATACTGAAAATTAATGCAAAAAGTTCACCTAGTCTTCCGAGCTTACCAAGTTTTCCCCATAAGACATGAAGTCCACTACTCACTAGACTGCTGTGAAGTTAAATCAATTAATGTCTGTAAAGCACTTGTATGCTACTAAGTCAACATTCACAGAAAAGTCCACAAGGGAACTGATAATCCTTTCTTCAGACAAGGTTTGAACAGCATGCAATAAAAAGTCTGCAGAACTTTAACAGTCATTCTTTAAACATCAACAAAAGCAAAGAAAGCACTGAAGAGCTGCTAGGAAGCGAGTTCCACTACCCTGTACAATGAATTAAGCGTGTGTTGGCAGAAAAAACGCACAATGTTTAATCTTTGGATTAAGGATGTGTAAGGGCATCTATGAAGCTTGTGCCAATCACCTTAATTACAGCATTTCCTAAATGTTAAGAGTTCGACTTAGAAACATTGCTTCTGTGTGTACCATATAGAGAAAATATAAATGTTTATGAACTTACCATCATACTTTGCTAAGACTGCCTGGACATCTGCATATGCTTGCAGTTCCAACAAAGCCTCTAGCAGGTTTTCATGGATGTTGAACATGCTGAGCAGAGGAAACTCCTTCATCAACTAAAATCAATAACATGTGAAAGGGTTAGACTATTAACATGGAAAAGGGTTTCTTGTTCAAAATGCATTGAAATACCCAACACCAAGTTAAAACCTCTCAGTTCCTCTTGTTCTTGGCTCTTTCCCAGAATTCACTATTATCTCAGAAATTTCTGAGCTCTTAATGGACGCTCGGTCAGGTCTCTTGACAAGATGTGCTTTGCATAGGATGTAATTAGTCAAATCCAAGAACACAGCTGCCTGAATATATAACCCTCCTTCAATCAACAGGCTTCTTCAAAGGGAAGAAGAGTTATCTTACTGTACTGAAAAAAAATCTTCAACAATGTAGCTCCTGTATATCAGTGGTAAGTAATCCAGCACATCTTTGGTATGTTAGTGGAAAAAAAACCCAGAAAATATATTGAAAAAAATCAGAATAAATCAAAAGAGAGAAGCTTACATATATGCAACTATATTATCAAGCATGTGATATTAGTACTTGTAACCATGGATGCTTTAGAACACAATTGCACTTGTGGCCAATATAAAAAAAAAAAAAAGAAGAGAGAAAGAAAAGGCAACAACAATAGGAAAGGTAAAGTTTGTACAATTCTAACACCGTAACTAAAGAATCCATCTTGTATGACAAACTGAATGAAACGTGTAGTTAAAATAATCTAATCCTTTTACATGTAAGTGCCTTTATTTTACGAACTAACCCTTTGAGTCATATCAGGGATTTCTTTTTAGACATCCTCAATTTCAGTGTCTGCATAGATTCAAGTGACTGAAGCTGATATTCTATTGCATCTCCTTTTTGAAGCCACACTTACTAGAAGCATCCATGGTTTTTACTGTAGAATTGATTAAATAATATTTTTAATTGTCAGAGTGATTCTCTAAAGAACGGAAGCATTAAAAGATCCTTGCTTCCTCGTGCCCTCTTTATGGTTGTGATAACTGCCGACATGATGTACATTCAGCACAAAAAGCCCCCACACAGTGCAGAACTAGGATAGCTGACGTTACTGCTGTTCTTCAGGAACTTGCAAGGGAACACTATCATTTACAGTCTCTCTGAGATGGTTTATGAGAACAGAAATACCATAACCGTAGCCACGTAAAGAAAATGATTCAAGGTCAGCCTTGCTCAATTTGAAAATAGTAAGCTGGACCTGAAAACTCTGTCACTTAATAAACCTACCTTTGAAGATATGAATTGAGAAACTGATGAGAACTAGCAAATCTTAATCTCACAAACAGGTAACAAATAAAAGTAAGCAGGACTGAAACAAGAGGGCTGGAGATTCACCAAGAACTTCAGAAAATGAGAAACGGGTAATGCACTACGGCTTCTTCACTCTGTTAAGGAAGAGACCTCAACAGGTAAACAGAGAGGCAAAGCACAGAGAATTTTCTTCTTTGTGTTAATGGTCTGGCATAAGCTAATGTAAGAACTAGTCTGACCGTAAGGGATAAGTCTGTCTAAATGTGGCTATCTGGATAGTACTGACTTTGCTGCAGTTTGAGGATTATTAAAATATCAAAGGCAAGGACAGCAGTGTTTTGTTTAACTGACTATATGAATTTCTGGCGAGAAACGTGATCACTGAGATAGTAGCTGAAACGGCTCACTGAATTTTTGATGCTAGTGGCATGGGGACGGCCATAAAGCTCCTAGTTTCAATGGCAGGAGCTGAGCCTGTGAAAAAGAACACAAACAAAACTGCAGAGTTTGCAGGCTGTTCTCCTTCTCCATTTTTCAAAAAAAATGGACCACAGGCCTTGCTGCTCATCTTGGTAAGTGGAAGGATTTGACAATAAAATAAAAAGTTTAAGACATTGCTCATGAAGAAAAATAACTGCAGGTGAAAATTCACATAGTTGGATTCATCAGTTGAGGATCCAGCATAGAGCCTACTTCTCTTCATTCTTACCCTTACTCACTATTGCATTTTTAACAGAGGAAGCTACTATTTGGCAGGAAAAAGCATGACAGAATCTGGCCCTACGTAAATAGTGATTTAAAGTTCAGAATGAACATATTGCAAAGAAAGCTCTCCAAGGGATTAAGAAAGATTATCCCCGCTCATTGAGAATGAATAATGGCTGGCAGAATAACATTTTCTCCACCAGTGAAGACAAGGGAAGAGCTGCAGCTAGTTACAGATGTATTGTGGTCAGTAAAAGCTCTTACTCTGGTTCTCCATTTCTCACTGACATCACTCACTGGCTTTTTTTTTTTTTTTTTTTTTCTATTTTAGTTAGGCTCTGTCAGAGTGATAAATCCTGCCTGAGCTAGCATTAGAATAAAGGTCACCGTCTGGACTGCCAGGCCTCCGAACTGACAAGTGTTAACAAAGGTTTCATCTGGGAAAGGTCAAACGTTAAGAAGTCCAACCCAGTTACAATGAACTCAGCTGATATTGTAGCTACAAAAATAAAACACCTCTAAGGAGCCACTCAGCTATTTGAACATTGACTGTGCACAAATGACAGAACATTTGCTGTGAAAAAAAAAAAGAAAAGAAAAAGAAGGGAGATAGGAGATGAACTCATTTCTCTGTCATCTCAGGATGTAGAGTATATAGTTTTTCACTGCAAATCATTTTCAGTCACAACGAACATTGGTTTTTTGAGAAACTTCCCAGAAAGTAAAGCCACTTTGATGGAAAAAGATTATAACAGGTCATCTTTTAGGCCTCATAGTGAAAGCAAACACTGGGGAAGGGCGGGGGGGAACACAAAACACCACAAAGGTTGCAACATAGGTCTGCTGGATGGGCAAAGACTGCGTCCTGCTGAGGAGCAAGGGAGAGGGGACCGTGAGCCTGGCCCTCTCCCCTCCCTAGCAGATGGAGCAGGAGGCTGGCTCGTACTCCACAGAGAGACGGAAAGATGGGCACGTTATCCCCAAACACAAGATGAAGAACGCACCCTCCAGTTCCCCAGAGCCGCACAGCATCAAGTTGTAAATCTGGACTCTAGTTTAAGAGGCACAGACCTCCCTTTGCACTCAAAGATTTATTTGCTGTCAAGTTACAGACTAACATTTGCCAAATCGTTTGGCTTATCAATTTTAGTTCTCTTTACGTCTTTAACGTAACCTGACAAATGCTTTCATGTGCGTGGCAAGCACTGCACTTACTTAAAGAAAAGACGAAGGCTCTGTTATCACCTTTCTCCACATCTTAAGATCTCAAGAGACAGTCATCAAATTCAGCACTCAAGATTTCTTACCAGAGCCACTACAGTTTTTTACATAAACAGTAGTTAGGACTAAAAGTTTCCCTGTAAAATTCCAGTTAGTTGGTTTCTCAGCTGGTACGAAAGAGCTGTGCTCCACTGAGCAAAGGTTATTTTCCTATCATATGAAAACAGAGACCACACGGCTATGAACGTATTCCCTCCTTACAATATAAGGATGTTAAAACAGCTATTGAACATATCATACCAAATCTGTGTTCACAAATATTAGACTTTGAACTTGTACTGGTCAAAATACTTTCCAGTGATGAAATTCAGACCTGGGGCTGGGATAGCCCATATTCTGTTCTAATTGCTCTGCATGTTTAGGGGAAATAGATACATGTGTAGACAGTGGAATTGCTTTTCCTTGAAAGATTCATTAGGTATACTGCAAATATACGGAAAGGGTAGCTTTTGCAGATAATTCATAATTTTTAATTTTTTAGATAAATATTTTGGGAGTATAAGTTCGCAGAAAAATTCTGGAAATAAGTCTGACATAAATGGATATCTTATCACTAGTCCTGGGAGGGCTGTATTCCCAGACTCACCCAATCCATAATGCAGGGTGTAGGTTCAATGATTTTTTGACGGATATGAAAATGTGACAATCACAAAAAATGCTTTATGGTACAAGGAGATCCCCATCTGATTTATTGGATGCAGAACAAGTTATATCTCCCAAAGAACAGTTCGATGAAGAGGACTTCCTTCCCTGAGAATACCTCAGTCATCAGCATTTTCTCATCTAGATTTAATTTTTGAAACATTTTCAAGTAATGTAGCTTTAGCTATTGTATCCGTTATTCTCCCTATGATGACATTAACATCACGCATCAATTAGCAATGATACATTATTTGTGTAGAAAACAGCTTTAAGCTACAGCTTATGCCTAGGACTAGACCATGGGACTGAAGGGAATGCAGAGGTGGATAAATGAATGATCTTATAACATAACCTGGTGTTGACTCATTTATTCTGCATTTGTATTATGGCTGCATGCAGAGTCACACGTTCTACAGGCAGTGCATGCAACCATTCATCGCTGCTTATACTCACATCTTCTCGACAAATAAACAAAAACATTTTTAGATCAACATATTCAACTGAATGCATTCATAAATACGAAAAGTGAATTCAGCTTAAAATGAAGAAACAATCACAAGCAAACAAGGGAAATTCAATGCAAACAGTGAAACTGCTACAACCTTAATTCCCAGTGTATCTATTCCCGGAGTGGGTATCTGAAATGGCAAAAATCTGTCTCCTAAAAGAAGAATGACTGAGGCTGCCATCTTCCAGGTGCAACGGCCTACCACCACTGAAGAATCAAGCACACAGTACAGATAGCACTGTTATTTTTACACGTGCTTTGCATAAACTGCTTTCTGGTATATGACTTGTAATCTGTAAGAACCCTTAACTGAACAAGGTATAAAAGGCAAAACCCCAGGCCATTTCCGAGTAGAAAAACAGAAACTTCTATTTCCGTGGGGTTCATTGTCTACAGCTGAGCTTTCAGATGTCTACACTCTGGCCAAAGCTTACTCCAGGCTTGAGGTACTTCCAACCTGACACTCCATGTTGACCCTCTGATGTCTAATAAGATACTCTAATGGTTAACTTTTTCTCCTGGCCAGCTAACCCGGCAAGGACAGAAGGGAAGAAACATTGTCAGCAGACTAAAGCTAGCACACAAAAAGGCTCTGTTAACTACATCAGATGCTTAACAATTAGGCTAACTCCTGGTCCTAAAAGTGCAACTCATTCCAGCACGGTCTCATTGTGAGTGGGATTCATGTGATGTAAACAGACACTCTCATAGTTCTCAGAGTTGGAAAATGATCTGAAATACACTGGACCTACCTGAATTAAAGCTCTGCTTAATTACAGCAAAAGTAGGATTCTGTCACTTAATGCATTTCTCTATGTGCTGCCCTCCTTTTGGCAAATAACCACTGTTTCGTTTGGAAGCAGCTCCACAGTTACTCTTTCACAGCTCAGAGATGAGAGAAGCTAAGAAGCCAAATCTGCCAGATCCTGTTCTTTTGGAGCTTGGAAACAATTAGCAGTAGGATCCACATATTTTCATCCATATGTGGAATTCAGGGAATTTGACATGTCATCTAATGGCTGAACTTCAGAGTGTCAGAAAAGAGACGCAGATCCACTTTACGCTAACTGTGGGATGGCACAGGTATGGGATTTGCCGACGTCCCATTCTTAATTTAGTTTAGTCCTAGTGTTCCATCATATTCACAGATAATATGACTTCTCTTCAATGTAGGACTAACAATGAGTCAATAAAGTGAAAAACATCCTACTGAGTACGCAAACTCTAAAGAAATATGCTAGAACATGTAGCCTTTATGTTCCCTCTTAATCGGAGTATTAAAGCCTTCAGAGCATGCCTTGAGTTCTTTAAGGAATATAATTATGAAAATGCTGTGGGACTGTGTTGTAAAAACGCATGTATTCCAGGAATAAAGGGAATTCTAAAGGCAGATGTGGCATGAAACCAGAAGAATGCAAGTTGTTCCAGATGTACATTTACTACCAAATAATCACATCACATAAAAGTAGTAACAGTGAAAAACTATAATTAAGTTTGTTACATCAAAGATTGGTAACTGTATAAGGCATGAAAATAAAGTCATTACTCATAGCCCCCTTCAAAAACATTGCTTTATTTGCACCATCCCAAAGTACTTTTTGTAGAAACTTTGCCATATTTCTAGAAGTAGATTTTTAAATGAAATTAAAGTGGGGAAGTTATCTAGTAGCTCAAAAATGAGCTAGGAGATTCCAGAGAGATGGAAGAGCACAATTAAAGGATAATACAAAGCCCCTGGACATGGAGTGATGCAAGAGGGTGGACAAAATGGGGTCTAAGTTACCAGCGTGACTACCAAGACTATGCAACTGTATTCTAAGACTACATTCTATCTTAATAGAATCACAATGCTGGAAAATAATAATTTATATGAGAAACATTATTATTGAGTTTAGGTAGCAGTCATCAAATTTCTAGTTTTTGAGGGTTTTGTGCAGGATCACAGTCATGACAAAAAGTGAGGGGTCTGAGTCACGTGCAGGTAAAGGGAAGGAACAAACACCATCAGGGGAATCACAGGAGCCTCCACTGTGTTCAAAAACTCATTCACATGAGGGATGTTCCAACCCGTCCCTCTCACTTACCCATAACATGTGAATCTCTGACAAAACAAACCCCATTTGAATTGACAGACATATGGAAATGTTAAAATCATCATTTATCACTTGCTATTACTGCAGTGTTGTGTGTCAGAACAAGAATTAACCGAAGATGCTAGTCTGTGGTGGAGATTGGCACCCTTCTAAAATTTATGAGGTAACTCTTGGTCTTGTTTAACTAAAAGTACTTTTCCTTCAAATTTTAATAAATGGTACTTTAAATAACTGCTACAGATGTTAATAAAGCTAGAATCCCACTCAAGGCAGAGCAGCCTGCTTAACCTGACCTGTGTAACACAAGCCAAAGAATCTGACTCGCTAATCCTTGCCTCAAGCACAGAAGTATTTGGAAGAGACAGACAGTAGCTGCCGACGCAAGCAGCTGCAGACGTCGTGCTGTTGAGTTGCTAGGGATCATAACATCTTTATGAGCAATTAGTACTCTCTTTGTTTCACACAGCTTGATAGTTCAAGGCACAGAACGCTGTCCTGGCTATGTATTGCCATTACCCAAGAGCAAAGCAGCAATGCACACAAGAATACATAATTCAAGAGAATATTGAACAGAAAACCTTATTCAAAGCCCAGCAAAAGAGGCTGCCAAGAAAGTATGCTAGATTTGCAGAATCATCATACCAGCAAAAATCACTAACACTGCTGGTGACAAAAAGATAAAACCCCAACCTGCCCATATCATTAAAATTGATTTAGTATGGTTGAGTATCCTTTAGAAGCCTTCAGGTGACATAACCTCTTAAACCATTTTAAATGCTCAGGGAAGCCTAAGCATTTAAAGAACTTCTCCTGCAGCCCATGGATAAGCACGCAGCCCTCTAACAATATAAGCTGCTTAGGTACCGATAACTCCCTAGTGTCTCCTGTGGCATAAAACAGGCCTTTAGAGACTGCAGGTGGGCACCGAGATGAACACATAAACACATCCAACTGGAATATCCTTAGCAAGGCTCTCAGAGCTAGGTACATAGAAGTAGATTTCTAGGTCCTTTACTGTGATCTGAAGAGTAATTTCTCAGCAGATATGACTGATCCCAGAAATAAAATGTACTTTTCTGACCCTTAAAAAGTGTTTTCATTTCTAGCCTTCTCCAGAGCTGAGGAAAAACCTGGAGAGTCTCATCTCTCCCTAAACCTCTCTCATTTCTAAACAAAGCTGCAAAGCATGGGGCAAGCTGCAATTCCACTGTGTCTCAGAAACATCTACTTGTTAAAACTACAAAGCAGTCTTCAGGGGAGCGCAGGGCCATGGGGTGGGAGATAAAGACAGTCCTGAACGAGTTTCTTTCATCTTCTCTCTGAAAGAGGAAGCAATTAAGAGCTTCTGTTCACTTTGTCCACTAGCATGCCTTCTGCCTGCCACCCTTCTCTTTCCTAAGCATACATCACCCTTCAATGAAAGCTTCTTCCACAGTCCAAATATTCTCCAGAACAATCCCAAGAAGCTCAAATTAACTTGACAATTCACTTTCTTGCACAGTACATTTCCACCTGGATACTCCAGTGACCCAGTCCAGGGAAAGACCGTGTCGGTCCGCTCCTGAATTCAGCAGTGCAGTCACTGATCCAGTTGCCCACACAGTACAGAGAGAAGTGCCTTTGCATACCCTCCACATCCTCTCTACTCTTAATCAATGAAAAACACGAAACACAAACCCAGCACGCTTCTGTTTTCTTCCATTGTAACGGTGAAGGAACCTGCAAAGAAGGGGGAGTAGCTGGTACAAAAGGCCACCCTTGCTCATCAGCACATAGCTACTTGGCTGCGATAAAGATTCAACACGAAGCGATACTGAAGATTCCCCACAGTCACCATTAAGGCCTTTCACTTTTGCACATACCAAATTTTCCGACATCATTTAGAATAAACTAGTTTAAATCCTCCTAACATAATCAGCACAACAAATAAAACAACCAGCACTGTAGACTTTCTCCTCAGGGACAGTAAAAGAGATCTAGTTCCCTCACACACCATATCATGCTCTGTATAAACAGGAATAAAACTGGAATAACTGTTGAATAGACTGGAGTTACTCCAACAATACACTAATCAAAATGAGATCACAAGTTAACTCAACATACACAAACAGTGACAGCTGCTGGTTTCTATAGCAAAATATAGTAAATAATTATCATCAGAAGTACAAGCAAAAGCAACACCTATGCATGATTCAATTACATGCTTCCATGAAAATTACAGGTTCGCAATTCTCATTAATTCAAGTCAACTAAATTAATGACATCCAAGATGCAAAGCCAGCAACAAAATACGATCTTAAAATCAATCACAGGAGCAACAAAAATTCCTACCCATTTTTTTAATTAAAAAAAACCCCACTGGTTTTACACAGTTGTAAAAAAAAAATGGTTTTAAGTATCTTCAATATAACATTAAAGAAGATGATTTTCCTATCAGCAGTGTATATAAATAAGATTTTGATTTTATGGTTAAGTCACCAACAACTTATTTCTGTCCATTAAGGTGTTTCAAGCAAGACTGCAGTCTTTTCTTACATAAAATTCAAGTAAGACAATCTAATCCATCAGTAATGTCCTCAAGATGGCCTCATATATGCAATGAATTAAACACTCTCAAATATTTTATTTTTTCAAAGTGGCAAAGACTCACTACATCCCAATCATATTTCCCAAATGGTGTCATGAACCTCTTAACACTTCATTTCCATCATGTTCCATGTCTTGAGAAATCTGTTTCCAATCTTTCAAACACAAACAGGGCCTCCACCCTCCGTCCCCTGATGCTAGATTCAGCAGTCCCCAGCCAAGATATTCTTCATATTCTTTTTAGGGTGAATAAATTCATCTCCTCCCTCATCAATCACATAGAAACCTTCAATGACACATTTAAACTTCTTCGTAAGTATATTATTTATGTCTTCTATGAAGAAATGGAGGATATGCATTCATCAGAAATAAGTAGCTCCAAGTCAGTCTAAGAAAAGCATCTGCAAAGCTGACTTGACCCTACTCTTGCTCGCAGTGTACTGGAGTTACGACCTAGAGATATCGCTGCTTTTATATTTCATCTAGGGCCCTGTTAATTCTCAACTCTGCTCGCTCACAACGAAGAGCTCTAGAGGCATCTAAACTCAGTTCTGAGTATTTCGCTCAGTGCCTGTACGTGGAAAAATACAGAATGCATTGATCTGAGTTGAAGCTTTAGAAGCTGAAATTCTATCTTTATACCTTCTTTGTCTTGCATCCAGTCCTTTCATGTCAGCAAAACGTTCCTATTGAGGAGAGTGCTTTCTGTCCTTCAAGTGTCTAACAAATGATGACTTTGGGTTTCCCTGTCACTGTTGCCTTTTGAAATCCACACTGTACTTAACTTTAACAACACACAGTTCTCTCTCTAGTGACAGAATAAGCCGTTCATTATAATCAAAGCATTCTGGGTCTCACTTTGCATAAGAAACGCAGGAGCAGATGAACCACCCAAGTCCCCAAATCCAGGGCTCTGCATACACAATTAACCATACATACTGACATCAGCAGAAGGCGGCTTCACAAAGTATCTGTTCCACATAGCCCTATCTACAAATCACAAAACACATTCAGCAGCCCATAGTAAGCTCCAAAAGTTGCCGTAATTATGATGTGTGACATTTGAATGTGAAATCCAAAATTTTATCTTTCTTGTATATTAATGCCAGAACTTAGAATTCCAATGTTTGTCCCCAAACATTTCAGTATTTCTCCCAGAGTGCCTGTGTAACAAAATTCATGAAGAATCAGTGGAATTGGCTGGACTGAAAACGGCGTTTGCGAAATCAACATTCTCCCAGCTGACCACAAGACTGCAAAACCAGGTCTTTCTTCCTTGTCCCTCTTTCTTACACTCCTAGCTGTACCATGGCCGGGGTTTCAACAAGTTCTTTTTCAACACCTCTGTCTGGGAGCCTAGTGATTCTGGGAAGTGAGAACTGTGTGCCTGAAAAAACCCAGCTAAAGACAGAAAAGAGAGTTACTCACCACTTGCCATCTAGTAGATTATTTAGGATGAGGACCTGCATTATTACAATGAACTCTGCTCAATGTTTTCCAAAAATATTCGTAACTGCCCCAGTTCCATGAGAAGATGCTGGGTGCTGGATTCCAAGCTGGCAGACGTACTTGCCCTGCTGCCGTTGATGCAAGTGCCTAAGCTCCAGAGAAACCCACTTGCCTTTTTACATTAAAATTCCCACTGACTTGCAGCGAGAATTTCCCTTTTTCACTAGGCAGGTTTAAGGACCATTAACCTGAGTTGCCTAAAGCACACTTTACAGGTGCTTCACTCTGGTCTGGGATTCCATTTTGTGCATTTAAAATTTAGGTCCTTCAGCTTAACTTGCAGAACTCTCTATCTTGTCGGATTCATCTCTACCTCACTTTTGTGGGAGCTGGAAAATGAAGTGTAAGAAAGGAGAATGCAGGAAACTGGTAAGCAGTTTTACCATCATCTGCCCAGAGCACTAGGGCTCCACTCCTCCTTCTGTCACAGACTTGCCTCCTCAGATGAGGCAAGTCACCTCCTCAAAGAATGTGTTCCTAATCTGCACCCAGGGGATCTCACTTGAAGAAATGCTGGGCATTCGCAGCTATCTCTAAACTTCAGCATTTTACATACTTGAAACATATACAGTGCCTTCCGTGGACAGCAGCCTCTCCTGCCATCCCCCAAACAGCTACTGTTCCGTGTTTCAAATTTGTAGCTTCGTAGCTTACTAACATACGACTACTATTGGTAGCTCCCCTGCCTACAAAACAGGATACAGTCATCCCCCATCTCAGAGGGAAATCAGTTCATTACAGATTAATTACTTGGGTTTGACTTCTCAGTAATAGGTTTTCCATGTATAAGTAAGACCACCCTCAGGTCTGAATAGTGTGGCATAAACAACGCACAGAGCCAAACTGCAGCTTTGCAAGGAGGAAACAGAATACTTAAGACCTGTTTACTAAGTCAGCAGCGTTCATTACATGCTTCAGAAAAAACGTTAGTAACTTCATGATCAAATAATTAAAGACTGCACTCCATTGCACATGTACCAGGATGGGAAACTCAGTCTGTATGGGCAACCGTCCATCTGGTATTTTATGACTTCAAAGTGTTGCTTTCGCAACCTTATAAATAAATGATCTCTTAACGTAATCTTTATATACATTACGCATACAAAATGACTATCAGAGCCAAACTGCAGCTTTGCAAGGAGGAAACAGAATACTTAAGACCTGTTTACTAAGTCAGCAGCGTTCATTACATGCTTCAGAAAAAACGTTAGTAACTTCATGATCAAATAATTAAAGACTGCACTCCATTGCACATGTACCAGGATGGGAAATTCAGTCTGTATGGGCAACCATCCATCTGGTATTTTATGACTTCATAGTGTTGCTTTCGCGACATCTCTTAACGTAATCTTCATGTACATTACGCATACAAAACGACTATCAGCAGTGCTGCATGCAGCAGGAACGGATGCTAGCTTGTAAGTAATCGCGTATTGTTTCTATGCTGCTATTATCTAAGTATCACATGCGAAACAAATCCAAACTCACATCTCTCATCATTTTCACTGCTTCCCTGGTCCTTCCCAGCTTTCTTGCACACATTGCCAGCCTCCTCTTAATATAAACTAACACATTGGTGTCCCTTCCTGTATAAGAGGAAAAAGAAACAGCGTTAAGATAAAAAAAGATAAAACAAAGGTTCATTTAATATTCCAATACAAAAGGAAACATAGTTTTCTCGCCATTTTTTGTTATTCGTTAACATCAATGCTTTCACAATAACTTTAATTAAAAAATTACCAAATTTTGCTGATTCAGATGTGGCATAACATCACTGAAATCAGTGGAATTACTCCAGATATGCAGTGGTATAAATAAGGACCCCTGGGCTGGCCTTACACTTATGAAATACAAGGAGATCTGAAGGTATAGAGAACGCTATAGGGTATAGCCCATCAAGTAACCAAGTGAGGCAAGGAGAACTCCTACGAAGTTAACGTTGGCACAAAACTGTGGTCACACACACAGCATTAAATTACTTACCAATTCTCATACATGGTTAAGGCGAGGGCATCCATGAAAATGCATGTTATATCCTGCCTCTTTTGTAAGTTACGAGGTACGTGCTTGTTAACAGGAGACGTAGCAAAACAAATCCTCATCCTCCAACAGTCTTTTTCTTACCGATTAGAACAAAAGTATACCCTGAACTTTCTTTTCACAGAGCCTTTACTGGTTAACCAATTATCATCTTCAAATTCCTCACACCGCTAATTATGGATGGCAAATTAACATGTTTCAGATCTGACAGTCCTATGTGCTGGAAGATGCCCTAACAGCAAAGATGACAGAAACTAAACAGTTGCAATAATTATTCTTTTGGAGAATTCTTACTCATCTCATTTCTTATTCTCTTCCCTGTAATTCCAATGTGAACTCTTACCATGCTTCTGGACCAAGGAGAAATGAGCAGATAGCTAATCATCTATAAAATTACCATATTGTGAAAATATAAGACACCTGCTACAAATTACCTTTGTGTATAGTATGCAGTCTGTAAAGATTTTAGTCTGTTTCCAACACTTTCATGTCTTTCGTGGTAAGAACAAGATGGGCAACTGAAAACATTCCAAGTACCTACAAATTGTTTTAAAACTGTGATTACAATTTTCAGATAGATTAAGCAGCAGGTTAAAGGTCTGACTTTAGAAGAAAAAAGAAATAAGGGAGGGAAGAAATTTTTTTAGCTGTATTTTATATTATGTACTTCCTTATCTCTGTATTTATACCTATATATTTAATAAACAATTTATTAGTTACATCTGTTTCAACATGATTATGTAGTTTAACTAAGAGGTATACATTTCAGGCCAAGCTCCTTTTCAGTCTTTTGAGAAGGAATGGTCAAAAGGTATTTACTTACTATGAAGTCAAGATAAGCTTTCAGGTCAAAATTTTCTGAGGTGACTAATGATTTGGGGTGACCAGGCACCTTAAAAAGAAGATTGCCCGTGCTTTCTATAAACTAGCACCTTTTGAAAGAGGTTAAGTTGGGTACTCAAAGTCATTCTTTACTCTTAAAATTCACCGTCTAACATAAAAGACTGTGTGAAGGAGATGGAACACATGAATAAACAGAAACATAGAGCAATATGCTATTTTTCAAGAAACTACAGTGTGTTTTTCACCTGTAAAAGATGAAATGCCCACTTTTAATCCCAAAGTCAACCTCAAGGACCAAAAGTGGAATGACAGACATCTCAAGAACCATGGAACTGCAAACACATCCATCCACGCTCCTTCCTCTCTAAAGACAGCTGAGCTCTCCACCTTTGTAAACCACACAGAAGCCCAACATATAATCAAGAGAATCCTACTTGAAGCCCCTGTGTCCAAGGCACCATCTGAGGCTGGAACCTCTCTTAACTTCTGTGGGCGCACACTGACATTATCGAGGGGAGGCTGGGTGGTATAGAGAACTGCGATGACCTAGCCACTCCTGAAGCCACAGTCAGAGCTGGCAGCCCCTCCTGCTCTGTGGCAATGCACTTAATTTTGCGATTGAATCGGTTACTTCCTCTGCTGTAATACTCAAGGGTCAGGGTGGCAAATTTGATGATGGCAGTAGCCATCTTGCACACGCAGGTTACAAAAATACCATTCTTGTATTTGCCTGCACAGACTTAACCAGGTTATCTTGGACATAAGCATCGTGACAGTGTTTAATTACTTTTACTGTATATTTTTCATAGAATTGCTGTCATTTTTTGCACTCAGGATGGATTGAGTGCACAAATTAAGGTTTCACAGACAACCACAAGCCTGCTAGAGCCTGAAAATTGCTTCAAGGGCTCAGCTGCTCTGTTGTTTTGGTTTTTTTTTCATCAAAAATAAGCAAATCATCCTAAATATCATTTTATAACCAACAAATGTTTAAAATACAACCCCCAAGCTTTATAAATCCTTAGGTTTTCAGGTGTAGACTTGTGTACGCTTTTGAAAACAGAGGTTACAGACAATTTCATTATGTACAATTTTTATCAGCAATCTTCAAATTATGTAAGATAGCCAGAGGCTGTGAATCCAGGTCCTCAGAAACCTGAAGATGCCTGAAGTATGTTAGTGCTTGTACTTCTGTAATTAACTGGTATTATTGTTGCCTGAGGTAGCCATCGTAGACTAGAAATAAGCTAGACTGTTTATTTATCTTTTTGTTCATTTACTGGCAGTGGACCCTCATGTATTTTCTTAGGTTTAAGAACCATCTAATAAATATCATCACAGCAGTTAAATCTGCTTATTCAAAATTTAAAAAATAAAATAAAAAAATCTAGACTTTCAATTAGAGCACTGTATTATTCCAGTTGTTAATTTTCATGTTTCTGTGACCTTTCTTAATGTATGCAACTAACTTTTCAAATGTCACACTGGTTAATGGGTCTCATTAACTTTTACACAGAACAATGTGGTGTGCGTATTTATGCCTGCAGCTGACGGAAAAAAGCTGGCAAAGCATCACTTCACTCCTGTTTCCATCCTTCTTTACTGCCTTTTCACAACATGAGCTTGTTTTCAAAATGGCTAAAGGCACTTCAGTGCAACTTCCTCAAACAGTCTCCAGCATTTTCTGAATATCAGATCTCTTTTGGCTCTGCTACCTTTTCTTTTCTGTTAAGTACATGCAACAGTATTCTCTGCTACGACAAAGAAAAGGTGCATCTGTAATCTGAGCATTCCTAGCTCAGCAACAGAATCAAGCAAAAACACTGAAACAGAATAGTCTGGCTCTTGGGTCATATTCCAGCCAATGTTAAATACTGAGTACGTAGTTCTGAGAGGGAAAAGAAAAAAACAAAAACCAAAGAACTCCCCAGAACTTCTCTCCCTTTAGAAACAGCTGTTCCCCCTAAAGAAACTTACTGTGTTGGGCTTCGTACTGGGCACCATGGTGCTGTAACTGCTGACTGCGCCTGTAACAGCCCTCTCCAGCTTTCAGAGCTTGCTTGAACAGCTTCTCTGCTTCTACAATTGTTGTGGCTTCCTCTTCAGCCAAGAGAATATAGGCAGTAGCACACCTGCAAAAATATCAGAGGAAAAACCATGAGAAAGTTGCATGAAGTAAAAGCTATACGACAACATGCAGACTGGCAAGGACGTTCCAAACACAGAGGCAATGGAGTTTTGTCCATATACCTTTCTGATGAACTATCCTCACGAATAAATATTCTGGCAACCAGACCATGACTGTCATTTGTAGGTACTGTATCACTCAGCCACTTGAGTCAATCTACTGACAACTGCCCCAGACAGTAAAGTATTGTCTCACTAAGCAATCATGGCCTACGTCACTAAAACTCCTTCTGGAAACCAAGACTAGTTTTACGCACCATTGTTTTAACACAAAATGTCTCCATTACGGTAATGGTACGAAAGGAATCAATAGACCTACAATACTTGCCATATGCAAAGAACAGATTATAAATGCAATTGTAAACATTAAGAAAGAAAAAACAAAACAACAAACCCCAAAACAGGAAAGCAGCTTTAGGAATACACAGACAAGTGAAATGCATGGTGGGAGGCACCTCAGCCAGCTTTTAGCTGTCTAACTTAGATCTCTTAACTATCTCTGCCCCTCCACCTCCATCAAGGAGCACCTTTTCACAAAGCCACTCATTTCACAGGTTTAAACATCTCTCTAAGAAGAGGGTGAACTGCTGAATGGAGGTGCCTCTCTCATCGACTATAGAGGGAGTCCAGGCAACTACTTTAATCTCAATGGCCACATTTTTAGCAGTTGAAGTTAGGTGGGACATAGCCTGTTGAGTTCTTTCCCATACAAAGCACACTGCTGCTAAGATTATTCTTTACATGGAAATAGAATCAGGCTGCAGCTGTCTCTAGTTGTGTTTTACAAAGAGTCATTGACTGAGGAACAGGCAACAATAGGTCCGGGTGAAAACAAGATTCCAGGCACCAGTACTTGCTGGGGGCCACGCAGTTTGGCAGAAAAGGACCTGGGGGTCTTGGTGAACACCAACTTGACCATGAGCCAGCAATGTGTCCTTGCAGCGCAGAAGGCGAATGGTATCTGAGCTGCATTAGGAGGAGCGTGGCCAGCAGGTCGAGGGAGGTGATCCTTCCCCTCTACCTGGCACTGGTGAGGCCACACCTGGAGTGTGGTGTCCAGTTCTGGGCTCCCCAGTACAAGAGGGACATGGACATATGGGAGAGAGTCCAGTGAAGGGCCATGAAGATGATTAAGGGACTGGAGTATCTCTTATGTGAGACTGAGAGAGCTGGGACTGTTCAGCCTGGAGAAGAGAACGCTCGAGGGGGGCAACCTACTCAATGTTTGTAAATACCTGAAGGGAGGGCGCAAGGAAGGGATGGAGCCAGACTCTTTTCAGTGGTGCCCAGTGGCAGGACCAGAGGCAATGGGCACAAACTGAAACACAGGAGGCCCTGTCTGAACATCAGGAAACACTTTTTTACTGTGAGGGTGACCGAGTAGTGGTACAGGTTGTCCAGGGAGGTTGTGGAGTCTCAAAAGCCACCTGGACACGGTCCTGTACAATGTGCTGTAGGTGGGCCTGCTTGAGCCAGGGGGTTGAACCAAGTGACCTCCAGAGATCCCTGCCAACCTCAGCCATTCCATGATACGCGAGTAGAACAGGATAGGCATATAGCTCACTTTTGCAAAAGCATTTGATGCTACATGCTCTTTCAGTGAAACTGCTGTCCAGGAACAAACAATTCTTCTCCTGATGATGAAACACATGAAGGACAATCCATAAGGCACCAGTTTATGGAATTCCAGAATGCGGGTATCTCTGACAGCAACCTAAGGGACTCTCTCCACTTTAGGCACTTTGGCAACATATATACAGTTTGCCACGCCAGTAAAACATCGCAGCATTGGGTTTATTGTGGGATCTCAGAATACTACACTTCTCAATGAGAAAATGAATAACAGACTCAAAGAATGAAAGTCCCAGTAAATTACATCATATTCTCTCACACTATGAAATGAATATTTCAGAAGGTGTTTATGAGTCCCTTCTTTCTTGCCTCTGTTCAGGACGACTGAGAAATCCAAAAGGGAACTCTCCATCCCATAAACGCGTATTTCATATGCTCATCAGGAGGCAACTTAATTAACACTTTGCTAAGCTGATCCAAAGCCCACTGACATCAATGGGAAGACTCCCATTGTCATCACTCCCCTAAGGATCTTCTGGGTGGCTGGCACAACATGCAGCTGGGCTTTTTTTCCTCCCATTGTAGGTCTTCCTGTGACAGGCCTGTAATCATGGCTAAAAATGACTGTAGTAAACCTCCTGCCTTAAGCTATCATGAAATGCATTTTTAAATGACAGGAAAGAAATGTTAATGTTGTTGTCACTCACTCATTCAATTCCAAAGCTTCATGCGCTGCAGAAATTCGGGCTTGGGGGTTTCTCTCTCTCCAGGCTTTTTGCATTACTATGCAATAAACAAAGCAGAAGAGGGGCATATCAGTCATTACAGTGTTAACAAGGAGAATCTACTGCATTATAACAACAAAATTTATTGCTCTAAGCCTGACTTACTTCAGAGCATTTCAAAGAGCTCAGTGATCACTCAAAAGATCAACATGAGCTTTTGTCCCAAATACTCAGCTTTATTCTTTCATTTAATTAAACATTTTTCCATGGGAAAATCTGGCTGAGGGATCCTGCCATCTGCACTGTCACATACGGAGGTGACAAGCAGCTTTTTCCTCCTGGGCTAGTAGATTCCACAGGGCACAGAAGCGTATAAGGATAGTTGGGATTCTTGTTCTAGTTCCTTACTGTGCAGTTGCATTAGGTGAATGGTAAATGGAAACAACATCCAGGCTAATCAGACCACCTCATAATTAGCCCATCGAGTTCAGAAAATAGAATTCATGTTTATCGTGTGTCAAAAAAGCACAGTATGTTCTGCTTTGTAATTATGGCCCCAGAATGGAGCACCTAACTGTTAGTACGTCTCCTTTCCTAACATTTGTCTCTTCAGAGGCAAATTCTAATGATCGAAATCATTGTTGTACATTTTTAGCAGAACCAAAGTCTGCACGTGGACTTAACAGTAAAGGCTTAACACAACTAAAGCTGCTTATATCAAATTCAGTTGTAAGTGTGCTGTTCCCATTTTTTATAGAGCTTCTACCTACATCAGGGAATGAAACACAGGACTCAATTTTTACATAAGCTCTCTCTCTTCTGTCAGTATAGACTAA
This sequence comes from Cariama cristata, assembly GCF_000690535.1. NCBI lineage: Eukaryota > Metazoa > Chordata > Aves > Cariamiformes > Cariamidae > Cariama > Cariama cristata. The sequence goes on along the minus strand of NW_009626156.1, from coordinate 5,445 downwards.
ATGGGATCTGGATAATGTAACTCAACATACGACACTGCAGCTGGAGGCAAATTAAGCTATACATGTTTGAAGCCAGTGCAAGAAACAGGAGGAAAAAACAAGTCTTTATACTGGCAAATGGTACCTTTAACAACTTCAGCAAGAACGTAGAACAAAATAGTGACACAATTTAGATAGTTTATACCTATATAGATACTTGTTCTTATCTACAATACTACAAATCCAACCGCAACAGCTTTCCAGGCATGACCAAACTTTTGCCTTTCCTTATCTACCTGATGTCTGACTGCCTTTTTCTTGCATCAGTTTAAAACAATCATTAACCTAGTCGCAAAAACAGTTGATCACAAAGTCTCTTACTAGCGTCTGCAGGTCGTAAATGATCCGTGTCACATGTAAAGAATGTCTGGTGGTCCTGTGCTGAAAGATTCATATCGTAGTAAGTCAAAGGTTCTCTCCCTGTTACCCATGTATACCTGCAAACATGCCAACAGACACATTTTGGTTAGTGAGGTCATATTTGGCAAAATTAATCTAGAAAAGAATCCTAGATGGTAGAGATGGGCATAGCCTACTAAGTTCACCCAGCCAATCTCCTAACCAACATACATTGCATGTCACTGTACTGCAATGGAACGACAGTAGTCAAACCTAAGCTAATGAGGATGTTGGAAAGCACACACTGGAAGTCTGTAAAACACGTATTCAAACATTAAGACTACATGAAACCTAGATATAATTCATTAGGTTGTCTGCTATAACTGATTTGAACAGAATTACTGTACTAACAGTACCAGGTACACTGCATTTCAGTTTTTCTGTTTTTTCATAAGGTCTCTGAAAACTGCAGAAATAACAACTGCATGAGCATGAATTTAAACTCCTTTTCATTCAGAAACATTTTACAAATGACAGAAAAACCTGGCATGAGCACATCTGTCCACAGTTGGTCTCATTTTTCCATCTCTGAGTTAGATTAATGGAAAAGTACAGTTAAGGTCCTTAAGCCAGTACTATGCCTGAAACTGTAATATCGTAGCACTTACCGATTATATTCAGCTCCTCTGAACAGATTTAAAGGATTTCGCCAGACTTTGCATTCTGTCACAAACAGAAACACACAAGAATGAATCTCTCCCAAATTACAGTGGTACTTGAGGTTTATCAGAAACATCAGTTACCTTCTGATGAGCCTTACCAAATTACTTTTATTTTTTATAGGTGCAAATAGGAAAAAAAAAAAAATCAAGAGCATAGAGATGCAGGTAACCAGACTGTTCTTCCCTTTTTAAATAATAATTTCATTATAAATTAGTGTCAACAAATGTAATCATTCCAGACAAATAACCACTAACAAAGCTCCAAACGTCAGATGAAAAGATAATACTGATTAATGCCAGGACTCATATTTACCATAATGCAGAACTGAAGAGGGATCACACTGGGTTATTGCACTAAAACACAGCAATTAACTTGGTCCCTATTGACTTGTTATTTCTACAGAAAAACTTCACTGTCCAGTTAATGCTGTAAATCACTGAGAATCTCAGCTACAGTTGTGAAATTTAATTCCTCCTTAGCTCGTGAATTAAAAAAATCCATGGCAACATCTGCTGACCTTCCTTAAGTTACAAGTATCCCAGGGTTGACAAAGGATGCTGAAATTGATCGGCAGAGAAAAGTTCATCACATCGCAAAGGTTTGGGAACACTAAAAGCATTTCACACATTTCTCTCAAGGGGGAAAAAAACCTGCAAATTCTTCACACTACAGGTAGGAAGAAATCCACAACAATGAAATTTAGAACTGAACTAAAAAAAAAAAAAAAAAAAAAAGAAATCATAAAACCCAATTTCTATAGTTTTTGAAAAGGTGAGGTCTTGATTCTGGCTTTTCTTCCTTTAATTTAACAGCAGACTTGTTCTCCTCATTTCAGCAAAGACAGTTCACTCCAGTGAAATTGAGACCAGAATCAAATCCAGTATTTGCACAAAGACTCACTGAGAGGCACCATGTCGTTCCACCACACATCTGCCACTGGATGACCCCTCACCTGCTGCTCTCATCACCAGCATTGGCCCTCCAGCATTTCACCAGCTGCTTTCCACCACCAAAAGTCAACCAGCACATTTTTCCCTATGAAATTTGGTGACATCGTTTCTAAAGAGATCACAGCAATGGTTTTCTGCTGGGATATTGAATCAGCAGAGTATCTAACCTACTTTATACAACTCTGGTAAGTATATGCCCGTTCCATTAAAGAAACAGACAGAAATAGAGAATCACAAGCCAAGCCCTTCTCTTTTCTGACGGACCTAGCTCCCACTTCTGAGCATGAAGCTACAGTGGCACAGACAGAAAGCATTTTACATAAATTACTTGCAACAACATAATGACACCAGCAGTTACACCAAAACTAGTCAAGTCGCACAGGAGGTGGGCCCTCAGCTTGCTGCCTACATCACCTAACACATGCACGAAGCAGAGACACGGGAATGGGAAGATGTTTGGGAAGAGTGAATGCACTGATTATACATCTGCATCTTTCAACTAACCACTTCAGCAGGTAGCTAAAATTAGAAAGCTCCAACTGGTTTACTCAGCAGAAGTGCTCGATCGACATTCAGCCGTTCTGTCGCGCAGCCAGAGGGTACGGCTGCTTGACAAGCTTCAATCTGGCAGTTTTTACATAATATGACTTTCAAACCATCGTAAATATTAAATCAACATCAGCCTTCTCAGTTCCAGAGATACAATTCAATGGCTTGGCTTACTCTTTTTGCAGCCAACAAGACTAGGCAACAACTATTTGATCACAGTGACGCCATTCTTTTTGCTCTTATTACATAAATTTAAGTGGTTATACTTTATCTGAAGTATGCAGTACTTCAGCACCGTAGCAGAGAAAGGTGGAATTGGGGAACAAAAAGGGGAGGTGAAGAAAGGATTTTATTACCACCTCCTGTCCTGGGGATAGTTTGGCATCTGCCTGGCCAGTTAGACATGATGTACTCTTTGTTCGTTTTGTCTTGGCATCTGCTCATAGCGTGGTCTCAGTACAACAACATTCTTCTGACCTTTCTGAAGACAAACATATCTGCTGCAATATTCTACCGTAGTCAAACATCTACATAGGAAAACACGGTGAGCCAAGTGAAAAAGCCATCTTCACCTTGTCGGATAGTGAAAGAAATATCCCAGTGTTGATGCGTGGTAAACTGAAAAGGTTGCCTTTTCTGTTACATTAGAAATGAATAATATCACTATGTCCTTATTTTTGAAGATTAATCTCTCAGTTCCTCATTTGATGATCACTTTTTGAGCACCGATACCTTTCTGAAGGCACAAACATACAGACATACTACCCAGAAACACCCTGACAGTCCCAACTCATAGACTCGAGTGCCAATGCACTGAAGGCAAACACACTCCATGACTATTTCTTTATACCAGAAAAGTCGAGATGCTTGGGTGAACCTCATTAGTCAAAATAATGTGCCTTCTGCTTCAAAACGATGGGAGTTACTTCAAAGCTGCTAAAGTGTGGCCGAGCACACTGAGGAGTGCACAGAGGTGCTTCCAAGCCATCCCGTGCTTTCTGCCAGTTCATCCAAATCTAATATACTGGATCACGCAGTGCTGCTATTCACAGCCTCTCCTCAGATGGGAATGACAACAGCTGAATCTGCTGTGCTAGATGGAGGCTTCCCTAAGCAGAACTACTCAGTAGGGAGCAAAGACTTTTGAGGGTACCTATTTTATTTAACTTGTGAGTTCAAAGCTAATTTTCGTTTGCATGTTTTCATGAACACTGAAGAGCAGAAATAAAATTTGCCAGGTACAGACATAGGCACCTCAGCCGCTAATCAATGTTTTCTCCATAACTGAATTCGGGTTTTTTCCATTCACTTTTCCTCACATATTAATTCTGATATATTTTTCAAACCGACAGAGGAAATACATTTAATGAAACCATCATCGATTCTAGGGACACATCCCTAATGAAAGCTGAATTCATTTCCAATATTAAGATTACGGCCTGTATGTCAAGCTAGGGCTGAAACAGGTAAGATTCATTTTACAGATGAGGAACACAAGCCGAGATGCTCCTGCCCTGACTTTCACAGTGAGTATCTCCAACTCAAGCCAGAAGCAATAGCATTTCAGCATCTCCATCACCCACAGGCTAAGTTTTCAATTCACCCCTCCCAGGTAGCTGAGTCACCCAAGTGAGGAGACAAGTCCACAGTGCTTGGGGGGAGGCTGGCATTTTAGGCAGGCTGGCCTATCTCTCAGAGAAACCATCCCCAGGCAACCAGGCACCCAACTCAAAGTGCCTCAGCAGAACCCCAAACCCCGTGACGTGAATGACGGGACCTGCGGGGATAGTCCTCCTGCGACAGTGCAGTAACAGCACTCGGGCCGCCTCAGTTCAAAACTGACATCCTCCTCTCCATCACATAAGAGCTGATTTCTTCTGATTTTACATTGCCTTTTTCACCAGAGCAAGTAAATTTGTATTCATTATAGCAATACGTACATGCATAACAAAAAATACAACTCATTTATACTGCCCATGCAAGGCTCTCAAAACACCTCCTCCATCATATGTTCATTCAGAATAATCAAATGCACTGGAAAAGAAGTCCCAGAGTGTCAAGCTCAACTTTAAAGGCTTGAATGGTTTAGAGTCAGATACCTTCAGCCTGATCTGCAGCACCTGCTCCTTGCACCGAAACTGATAGGGGCTGTGAATGCCTGGAAGCTCACGAAAATCAAACCCCAAATACCTGAAATTAGGCCCTCTAAACTGGAGGCTTTTTATTAAAACCTGACTGTGTTAGGACTTGCCCAACATCACAAATCAAATTGGGAGCAGAGTCAGGAACAGAACAAGCCCTTAAGCTGCTAAAAGCCACTGTGCTTCCACTTACTAAAGTGAAATCCAAATGTTGTTTACATACTACTTACCTGATCTAAAAAATAAAGTGATGCAAAAGTAGATGGGTATTCCTGATGTCTTCTTCTGACCCTTTTTTTCTTTTTTTTATTTACAACTCTGTTATTATTCAAAAGAATTTAAATAAAAATACTACCTGCCTTTAGAAACGACATTGCAGAAAGAGCACGTGTAATTTAGCAGGGCTTTCAGAGCAAGGGGGAAATCGATGCGTTGGCCACGCAGCCTGAGCAATAACCACTGCGTGAATTTGGAAAGATTTAATTAGCCAGAGCAATTAACGAAGCAGCTCTGCCTTTTATTTGACAACAAAACAAGTTGACAGGCGGCCTCACCTGCTCCCTCGGCTCACCATGAGATGGTATTTGGGCGGCGGGCTGCCCAAAGCACACCCAGCTTCTGCTGCCGGGACAGGCGGGGGTGAAAGTCACGCGTGGCACCCGTGGGTGAGGTGAAAGCGGGGCGTCTCGGGGCAGGGGGGCACA